>NW_007776255.1:2182-3586 GCF_000696425.1 Galeopterus variegatus | reverse complement strand
CGGGCCGACCTCAGAAACTGGCTTTTCTGGGCCGGCCCGGTGGCGCGCTGGAGAGTGCGCCGCTTGGGAGCACGGCGGCACTCCCGCCGAGGGTTCGGATCCCATGTGGAGACCAGTTCCCGCTCACTGGCTGAGCGCGGTGCGGGCGCAACACCGAGAGTTGCGATCCCGTTGCTGGTCCCCGGTACGGGCGCGACACCGAGGGTTGCAATCCCGTTACCGGTCAGTAAAAAAAAAAAAAAAAGAAACTGGCTTTTCTATAAAACCCAGTAGGTTCCACAATTTTGCAATTTTACTCAGAGAGAACTAAAGTAATACATTTGTTTCTTGAAAAAAGCAATGCAAAGTATTTATTATTTCGAGTAGCTATGCATGAATACCCACAAACTGTGTTTAAGATGTAAAATCACATCTGGAGAGAAGTTACAAAGCATGCAGTATGCACATTTACCCACTTTAGCTTGGGTAAAGTGGGAGGGTCATTGCAGGAAGACCCTATAGATAACATACAGTACTTGAATTGGCAAAATACTTCCTGGGCAAAGCTTTAGTGGCCCAATGTCATAATGTCTGAAATTTGAGAAGGCTATTTTCATTGGCTACTATAATCCCTGGTGCCTTACTTGCTATTTAAACTATTGCATATGCCTGGATATATTCTGGCTGCCTTTTATCTTTTATCTGCCTAATATTAAAGACAGACAGAACATATCCAGGCATATGACATAGTTCTCATATATATTTAATATATATATAAATGTAGTTATGTAGCAGCTGCTTCTCAGTAGCAATTATATGATCGCACTCTTTCTGACATTCTGGGTATAAATTGTCAGAGCATCCTTTTACAAATTGACTCCATAGTGTTGAACCCCCAAAACTGAGTGAATGCACCTAGGTTACTCTTAAGATTGAATATATTAATATCTGCATAAGTATCCTTGATATGGAAATCCAGATTTGAAAATCATAAATGAGAGAATAATTAAATGTTCTGAACTTAGCAAAAAAGCTTACCCAAGACTCACTCTAGAGACATCAACCTCCTCTACTGGTTTCAGTGTGATTCGCTTTGCTTTATTACCAAATTTTCTGATTACAGAAGTTGTAACCTAAGGGGTATACTTGTAAACTTTTGTAAACTCTACTCTGTTCTACTAACAAAAAGTGGAGAATAGCCACAGAAATCCCGAGTACTTAATGCCAGTTTAGCCAACTACCTTATTTTTTATGAGTTGCTAAAAAGGATGTTTTTATTTTTTACCTTTCTTTCCTCAACATTCTCTGGTAATGAAACTACTGAGAAATGAAATTGCCCAAGGAGAGGGGAAAATCCAACAAATTGCTTCAACTAGAGTTGTTGTCTGTATATAGAGAAATCAAAACACTCAAACTCATTTTAAG
>NW_007776255.1:0-1178 GCF_000696425.1 Galeopterus variegatus | reverse complement strand
AAAAAAATAAGACATGGAGGACAATGGCAGAAAATCGAATCCATGGGCCCAGTCCTTTCCCTCTCAGGCCTTCTAGAGGGAATGTGTCTGAGGGAAGCCTAAATATAAGTAAGTATTCTACTGGCAAAGATATGCAATAAAATAAACTAGCTAATGTGCAAAAAAGGGGTCTCTTTTTCAAGTGAAAGTTTACAATTGATGTTAATTCAGTTTCAATTTTAAGATCAGAAAGACTCTAACCTGAGTGGCAGGGTTGCTGCTTGTGTTATCTGAAGTTTCGAGAGTACCTGAAGTAGAAATGAGGGAATTTTAAAATGTCATTTTAGAAAAATCTCCCTGCCACTTAGAGGACCAATTCATTATAAATGAAGATAGGCAATGTCTGGATTTTTAAAAGTCTTATTGAAAGTTTTAAAATAAGATAGGGAGCTCATGTATTTAACTTTAATTCTGAAGAGGAAAGTCATGCTCAAAATGACACAAAGGCTGTAGGATTTGCAGACTCAACACCTTTGGGGCTAGAAGAAAATAAGGAGTGATGTGATGGGGTGTATACCACCCTGGAATATATGCCATTGAAAATAAATAGCTGCCATTCAGTTCCCACCAACTGTACTTCCATGTAAGAATGTGGGCCCTGTGTTGCAAATCTTCTGACTCTTCAATCTAATAATTACTATAAAACTTTCCATTTTTAAATATGGACTTTTTTATTATAAAATTTGTAAGGAAAAAAATTCCCGGTTAGGAAGGCTCCCCTCCCTACCAAGCTACAGCCTACACATAGGCAAGTAGTTTGTGTTATGTGGACTAGTCCTACTCTAGTACTAATCTCACACTACTTGGTATAAATATATTAAAGAGAAATGCTTAGCATTCCCTAGGAGATTCAACAGTACAACTATTAGCCACTCCTAGAAATAGACTTTGGAGTGTTAATGGGAAAATTGGGAAGAAAAGACATTGTGGGACTATAGAAACATCAGGAAGATTAATACCTCCATTATCTTGTCAGGACTTACAAAGTTAAATGTTAGAAATTTCTTCTTTTTCTACCTAGAATGTGAATGCCAGAATGGACTAAGTTACAGTATAACGCAGAAAACTGATCATTGGTTAAAGTATGGTTTCTGGATCTCGTTACTAGGTATTAAGCTCTTTGGCAAATACCATCATAT
>NW_007776254.1:0-3586 GCF_000696425.1 Galeopterus variegatus | reverse complement strand
AAATGTAAGTAGAACCTCCCAGGAAACTTATCTGAATGGGAATGCCCCACCTTTTTCTGCCAAGTAGTAATGAAAAACAAATACAAATCTTTCTTAAATGTTGTTACATTTAATGGTAGCATAAATGCTCTGCTATTTCCCAATGAATTAAAATGGTATGGGTGTTGGAGAAAAAAAAGGAAAAATTTACTTAAGCTTTCTCAGCTTCGGCTTCATCTTCGAAAATATTAAGGTCACATGATGTTTTTTAGAATTTTTTTTGTGTGTGTGTGTCTTTTTCGTGACCGGTAAGGGGATGCAACCCTTGGCTTGGGGTCGCCCGCACTGCGCTCAGCCAGCGAGCACACCGGCCATTCCTATATAGGATCCGAACCCATGGTGGGAGCGTCGCTGTGCTCCCAGCGCCACACTCTCCCAAGTATGCCATGGGGCCAGCACTTTTTTAAAGAATTCTTATATGGATTAATGACACAAAATATGTGAAAGCACCTAGCAGCTTAACACACAGTGAATGTTCAGGAAGGTTTCCACTTTCCTGACTTTACTTGGTCAGGAAGTAAGCACAACTGTATGTCTTGGAGAAATGTTCCACCAAGCAAGCAGCATTAACACTCCCTGTAATCTTGCTGTACACAAAGTTTAAGTACAAACAATGAGATCTTTTTGTCAAAATGGGATTCACATGAAGGAGCCAGAGCATGACTCAATGAAAAATGAACTAACCTTGGCTGCTGCAGTTTTATGGCAGCCTTGGGTTTTTCAGATTTTTATTTTATGTATCAGTGTAAGTAAAGTTTCATGATTAAAGATGGGGTGAGGCTAATGTGCACAGACACACGTCATCCTTCCTAATGGATGTCTTCATTGTCATTGGTAAATGCAGCTCAACAAACATCTAGTGTGCTAGCCAGGCCTGCGTGGAAATGCGCAGGAATGGACTGCGATGAGCAGTCAAGACAGCATCCTCTTTTCCTAATCGACGATTTGGGTCACCGGGATTCAGGCATGATGTCCAAGGCAGTCCCTTTGCTGCAGATGCGGCACATGTCCAGGTCAAGGCCCCAGAGTGGGCATGAGAAGGAATCATTTTGTATTCCTCCCCGGAGTTAACAAGCCCTCTCTAACCGGTGGGAACAGGCACGTCACAAAACGTGGGAAGCGCTTTGCCTCCCACCAGCCCCCATCTCTCCTGACGTCTGTACGTCTGTATCCTCTCAGAGCCTTAGTTTCTGTGATGACTGAATGAGGTTTGTAGCATTGCCTTGACTTTCTCCCGTGGCTGTGATGGAGAGAAGTGGAAATGATGTCAGTGACAGGGCGTGCTTTCAAATACATAGTGTGGCCACCTTTATTCACACAGCCATTGTGCTTATTTATATCCTCTCTTAAAATCAACTAATATAACTATGATAGCGCCCCTTTGTTTTGTTTCCATTGCTGAGAAGCGCAGGGTGCACAGATACCAAAGCAGGTGCCCTGCAGACCCGCCACTCTCATGCGCCCAGTTAGGGTCCGACGTCTCCAGTGACAGGGACAGTAACAGTGCAGTAAGTTCCACAGCAGTGAAGGGCACACAGGACAGAAGTACAGTCTTACAGTGGGCTTCACTCGACACTAAATCTCAGGACAAGCGTCCTTCGTGGCTTCTCATGGCGACAGAGCTAAGGAGGACACTTCTGTTAATGTTATTCGACAGCAAAATCTCGATGCCATTTCCTCGAAGCTTCCCCTCCCCACTTTTTGATCAATGTTCAAAATATAACATAGGAACATATCATTTTCAAGTAAATAAAACTAATCTGGTCCAAGTGTTCAACCAACCTTGACTGAGAGACAGAACTTAGGATACACACATAGATTTCCTGATGAGGAATTGTTACTCGTTCAATGCATGGTGATATTTTTATGTACCTTTTAATGATTAAAGTCACTATAAGAAAAAGAAAGAGACTTTTAAGACCCATCAAAGTCAGTTGTTGAAGGTATTTGAACATGTGAACATGATTAAACTAATATTTTCATTCTTCAAACTTACCCTAAAACCTATTCTTTAGAGTACATCAAAATAAGGAAAAGAAAAGAACCCGTTGAGTGTATAAAATTGCACACCAGACCCATATACATACGGACAAGAACACATCTAGGAGGAAAAAATTGTGACTCTGTTTTCTTCCATCTGTTTAAAAACATTTTTTCTTTGTATGTATGTATGTCTTTTTTTTTTTTTTTTACATCATAGTGAAGCACAACTCTCACCTCAGGTTTTATTCAGAGAAACATAAATGTGACTGGGCCTGTTCTGTTCCCAGAACAACTTGCACTGAGATGCTGCATTCCTATAATAAAAAAGGCCATTAGCTAGGAATAATTAAGTTATTTGGAAAAGAAGGGGTTTTTTTTTGTGTGTGTGTGTGTCCACAATGTTGGAATTAACGTTGTCTCTCTGTAAATTACTTTCTATTTCTATAGATTATTTTTACAAGTACTTTCCACATGCCCTATCTCATTTAATCCCCTACAACTATCCTTTGGATACCGGCTCTGCCATTCACTGCTACGACTCTCAGCAAGTTTCCTGCATTCTCTAAACTTTATTTCCTCTTTTCTATCATGGGCCACGCATCCCACAGCTCACTGAAGTGTTATTTAACAAGAGAACACATGTGAAGCATTTAACATAGTGCCTGGCACGGTAATGATCACTGAGTAGGTAGGAGCTTTCATTCATATTGCTGTTGTTATGTTCACAGACACCAAACCTCCAGAAAATGAAGTGCAGAATATGGGGATATTGGAGACACGCATGACTTCGAATGGTATGACTGGCTTCCTCTGCTTAGATAAGGAAATTCTCAAAACCAGACTTCATCAAACATCTAAGATGCTGCTGTGGATTCTAGGATTGGATGCATTCTCTTTGGTAGCAATAGTTCATGTGCAGTGTGTGCTGAAGACTGTAAAGCAGCCACTTTTCTGTTTATTTTCCCATTGAACAGGTATTTATCAAACACCTATTTTGCAGTAGGCACTGTGGTGGGAGCTGTGAATACAGAAGGAAAACCAGATGGTCTTGGATATTACATTGCAGTTAGGATAAAAAAGAACAAGGATAAAAAAGAAAAAAACAATGTATCCTTCATGAAATTCCATATCTTAATGTACACAAACATAAATATGTTGTACTGAATTTTATAGAATCAGACCAATTATTTCTGGAATTGTGGGGGCTCATCTGTCTGGCTGTCAGAAGATTTTATGTCTGTGTATATGTACACACACATACATATGCACACACACATACGCACACACACACACACGCAGTCAAATAGCAGCATGAACAACTGAGTAGTACTTGCTCTCATTTCTTCTAGATCCTAAAGACCTTTGTTTGGAAGGTGAAAATGGTAAGTATTTGTGCTTTTCCCCCTCCTGATCATCTTAACTCTCTGAACTTCCCTGGATTAAGGTAGAAAATAGACTGGCTGGAGGTAGCAGGATGGACTGAGTGCCATTGTATTCACCCTACATTTCCTAGGAGTCACATTAGCACAGTCAACTACTGCTCTTGGTCTGAGGTGACTGTCAA
>NW_007776253.1:3244-3586 GCF_000696425.1 Galeopterus variegatus | reverse complement strand
TCATCTGTACAGGATTAATGTGGAATTAATTGCACTAGATCATTAAGCCATTAGTGCAGTAATCAACACAGAGTAGGTCTTCAGTACTTAAGTAAATGGTAAATGGCAATTAACGGTGTCTCTGTTGTTGCTGCCATTGTAATTATTATTACTATTATTTCCTTGGATGTGGAGTTTTTTTGTTTGTTCTTTTGCCTAGCTCTCTGCCTTTCATAATATCTCCCCTGGAGAAGAGATTCAAAAATCATGCAATGGATGAATTCCTTGGCAGTCCTGACCTAGCAATGTGATATTAGAATTAATTCAAGGTTTGAAGGTTTTGTGTTTTCAAGAAAGGAAGCT
>NW_007776253.1:0-2630 GCF_000696425.1 Galeopterus variegatus | reverse complement strand
TCCACAGCAGTGACTATCAGATGTAACCCTTAGAGATTCTCCACTGTCATGATTTCCATTCTTTCAGGGTATCCCTGACTATAACAGTGGTGTGACATCACTCCAGCATAAATCACATGACAAATATTAAGGCAAAAAAGTGTCTCTAAATCCACAAATAATTCAGAAACAGAAGGAAACAACTAGATCAGCCTGATGTTGCACCATTTCTCACACATAACAAGGTGCATATATAAGTATGCATAGACAATTATGTATCAAATAAATGTATACGCACCTATATGTGTACTGTAAATGTATATGGAAATTTCCTTCAAATTATGTAAGTTTACTCTTTTACTCAAACATCATTTAGTTTAAATTCCTCAATATCTTCATGAATGGGTTACTGAGCATTCATATTGAGGCCATACATTTTAGTAAAATAGATTTGTCTATATATGTAGATGTTTAAATATTGTATTGACCAGAATATGCACAATAATGATTGGTAACAAACCACTCAAAACTCAGTGGTTTATAACACTGAGCATTTATTTTCATGTTCGTGGACATTCCTCTTAACAGTGACTGGCTGATGCAGGTGCGACTCAGCTGGGGGCCTCTGCAGCAGGCACTGAGCTCATCTCCAGCATGTGGATTGCATTTGACCTGAGGCCAAGGCTGAAGGACAGTGACTACTAAGGGCACAAGATTCTCATGAGAAGTAACAGGAGTGAACAGAATCCTCAAAGGGAGCTGCACAATAAGGCCAATATTTGATCATGCTGTTGACAATTGTTCATGTTTATTATCCTTTACAATCTAAAAAACATTTTGAAATATACTCTTTAGTTAATTAGAAAGTAAATATGGGTTCATATTATGGCCTTTTGATGGGTATCAGCTTGGAAAGCCATTATTTTCAACCATGGCACATTTTAAAATGTCCATTCATATCTTTTTCAAAACAATTTTGCCTTCAATTCTTCAGCTGTGTTTCTTCAAATTCCTGATAATCTGTCAAAACCCACAGTCCACGTCATTGAATTGCCAATATCTTCTAGCAAGGTAACAATATTAGTATGTTTCAGTTACTTATTAAAAAATACCTGAAACTGTGTAATTTGTAAAGAAACAATATGTATTTATTACAGTTTCAGAGGCTGGGAAAGACAAAGTGCAGAGAATACATCTGGTGAGAGCTTTGATGGAGTGTGGGGACTTTTCACAGTATGTCACATGGAGGATGACAGAAGCAGAGAGAGAGAGAACTCCTTATGAGCTCTCGTTCTGAAGTCCTCAGAACCATATCCATGACCACCATTAAACCATCAACCATGAATCCATTTCCCAGGGCATAGTCTTCACAATCTAATCACCTCTTCAAAGCCCCCCTTTTCAACTACCACAATAGAATTCTGATCCTCTTAAGATTGTTTCAGTGTGGACCAAGCCTCAATGAAATGAGAGGACACCCAATCCCCAGAATTCCACACCTGACACCCCAAAATTCATATCCTTTTCATATATAAATGTATTCATTATGTACCCAAAGTCTCAACTCGCTTCAATGCAGAAGTCCCAAGTCCTACATATGAAATCAAAACACCTTATCTACGTCTAAGATACAATGGTGGGACAAACATAGGATACATATTACCATTCAAAAGAAAAAAGGAAAAAAAAAAGATAAAAGAAATAGACCAAAAGAAATGGGTACCAGGTGCTAAGCAATTACAAAATCAAAGAGAGCAGGTAGTGAATGTTTAAGCTGGTGAATCACACTCCCTGACTCCATGTTCCAAATTCTCTGCATCCTGGTGTGGGGTTGGGCCTCCAAGTCCTCAGGCAGCTTCACTTCTATGGCTTTCCTGGTCTCAGGGCAGGCATCAGCTCTCCCAGAATGGCATTGGATGCTGGTAGCTTGATAATCCTGGAGTCTACATAGTGGTTCACTCTCATGGTTGTACTAGGCATGTCACTGGTGAGGGTTTCCTGAGGCACCTCAGACCCCATATATCCACCTGGTATTGCTTTAGTAAAGGCTGCATGCAATGACACTGCCTTTGTGACAGATCTCTTCCTGGGCCCCAAGGTTTTTCCATATATCCTTAGAAATCAGGGTAGTATCTCCCAACCATCCACAGCTCTGGCCTCCTGTGAGCCTGCAGACCTAACACCCCTTGGACACTGCCAAGGTTCTCCACACCCCACAACTCTGGTACCAATTTTCTGTATTAGTCTGTCTCCGTTGCTTACAACAAAATACCTGAAACTGGATAATTTGTAGAGAAACAATATTGATTCCTTACATTTTCAGAGGCTGGGAAATGCAATGTCCAAGGAATACAACTGTTGAGAGTCACACTGGCGGGTAGTGACTTTTCACAGCCAAGTAGGGTGTCACATGGAGAATGGCAGAAGCACAGAGAGAGAGAGAGCAAGATAAGAGCTCCTTATGTGCTGCCCTTTTAAAGTTCTCAGAACCACGCCTATGACCAGCTTTAGACCATAACTTATTAATCCATTTACTTGGGCATGATCCTCACAATCTAATCATCTCTTCAGGGCGCCATCTTTCAATTATCATAATAGGATTTCCCACCCTCTTAACACTGTCACAGAGGGAACCAAGCTTCAATGAGTAT
>NW_007776252.1:0-3586 GCF_000696425.1 Galeopterus variegatus | reverse complement strand
CTTCTGTTGCAGGGAGTGGGGAGAGAGAAGGGAAGAAGAGGAGGGAAGGTCACTGAAGCTCTCTCTTCCCAAAGAGACCAGGCCAGTTACTGCGTGTGACACTGCTGCTTCCAGAGGAGATAGAACGCATGACAGCTGTGCCAGGTGCTGCTCAGGTGCTCAGCATCCAGGCTGAGTGCTCCGGGAGAAACGCTGCCTTAGTTGGACTTGACTGTCTTCACAGCAGAGTGAAATGACAAGGTCACAACAGCAGGTCAGAAGGGGGTTTAAAATACCCCTTTTCTGCTCAGCAGCCCTGAGCTGGCATGTGCTGGGGAGCCAGGTCTGCATTCCTGGGGGACAGAGGAGGCAGCACGGGGAGCCTGGCGGCATAGCTGAAAGTCGTCCACCGAGGGGACGGACCGGTTGGCGGTCCTCTGCTTGTGCCACTGCCTCAGGATGTCTCTGGTCTCCGAGCTGAACAGTCGCGCTGCCTGCTCTTCTTGGAAGGTCTTTATCAAAGAAAGTGCTTCATAGGCGCTTATCAAGTAATAGCCTCCTGGAAAGAGCAGAAAGAGTGATTTCTCTAGGAGTGTCATTCTCTGGTGAAAACAAGGCACGCTAGGCCTAGATTTCTTCCACATGCACGCCCAGAAGGATCACAGAAGCACACATCCAGGGGTGCATCCTTCACTCCTTCATCTATCCATGCACACACCGCCCTGCAGGGACTGGAGGAGTGACCCCGGCCTGTGCCAGGGCCAGGGGAGCATGGGCCAGCCAGCTGACGACGTTCCTGTTTCCACTGATGGGACTCCCATTCTAGGGGGTGAGACCGACAAAACCTCTAAATTATTGAAGTGCAAATGTGAAATTGCTTTGCCAGAAGAAGTTAGGGTATTGAGGCCTGATGGGGAGGTGGGGAGGAAGTCTGGCTTTTGAGGGGATCCAGGCCAACTGCTCCAAAGTCAGAATCACCTACTTGAGTCCACAGATCTCCTGGCAATACTTTCTCTGGGGCTATTGTTTTTGGAAATAATATTTTCTAAATTTTAAGTAAACCATACACTTTGAAAGAACTGCAGTATACACAAGGATGCTCACAAAAATATGGGTACCTCAGCAGAGTGAAATGACAAGGTCACAACAGCAGGTCAGAAGGGGGTTTAAAATACCCCTTTTCTGCTCAGCAGCCCTGAGCTGGCATGTGCTGGGGAGCCAGGTCTGCATTCCTGGGGGACAGAGGAGGCAGCACGGGGTGCCTGGCGACATAGCTGAAAGTCGTCCACGGAGGGGACGGACCGGTTGGCGGTCCTCTGCTTGTGCCACTGCCTCAGGATGTCTCTGGTCTCCGAGCTGAGCAGTCGCGCTGCCTGCTCTTCTTGGAAGGTCTTTATCAAAGAAAGTGCTTCATAGGCGCTTGTCAAGTAATAGCCTCCTGGAAAGAGCAGAAAGAGTGAGTTCTCTAAGAGTGTCATCCTCTGGTGACAACAAGGCACGCTAGGCCTAGATTTTCTTCCACATGCACACCCAGAAGGATCACAGAAGCACACATCCAGGGGTGCATCCTTCACTCCTTCATGTATCCATGCACACACCACCCCACAGGGACTGGAGGAGTGACCCCGGCCTGTGCCAGGGCCAGGGGAGCATGGGCCAGCCAGCTGACGACGTTCCTGTTTCCATTGATGGGACTCCCATTCTAGGGGGTGAGACCGACAAAACCTCTAAATGATTGAAGTGCAAATGTGAAATTGCTTTGCCAGAAGAAGTTAGGGTATTGAGGCCTGATGGGGAGGTGGGGAGGAAGTCTGGCTTTTGAGGGGATCCAGGCCAACTGCTCCAAAGTCAGAATCACCTACTTGAGTCCACAGATCTCCTGGCAATACTTTCTCTGGGGCTATTGTTTTTGGAAATAATATTTTCTAAATTTTAAGTAAACCATACACTTTGAAAGAACTGCAGTATACACAAGGGTACTCACAAAAATATGGGTACCTCAAAATAATTTCTCCTTCCTGATTTCTTTTCTTACCCTTACTTTGGGATTAAAGTTCGGAACATTGAGGAAAAAATAATTCACAAGGAAAAGCAAGTGATATCTCTTTGATGGTGCATGTAGGAATGATCTCTTGTGTTACTGGAGAGTGTTATCAGACTTACACCACCACGAGATGTGTATGTATTTGCTCCTAGTTTTGTTCAAAAATGTATTTAGGAGGAATTTTTAAGTTCCATACTAGAAAACCACTAGGGGGTGCCCAGAAAGCTTATTAAAAACTCCCTAGTTGGGCACAGCACATTTTAAATTTAGAGGTAGTCTCTGCCTAAATACACTCTGAATTTCTACTAAGAGCCGAAGACAGGCACAGAGCAAGAGGTGGGTCTATAAGAGATGGAATCTGAGTTCTTGCTCCCCAGAAATTTATCAATTTATTAAAGAAAACAGACACTGGCAATTTATTCATGCAGGGACCAGAAGTTAGTTGTGGTCAAAGGAGTTTTTTGTGCAGAAGTGTCACTTTCATGGCCAAAGTATTTAACTGCTTGTGTGAGACCCTGCAGAACTCTCTCTGCAAGTGGGGAAACATGCACGACAGAATCTGCCCCGTCCATCTGCATCACAAGCTGCATACCCTGCGAGTTCACCCTACGCGTGGACTAGAGTAAGAGAAGCACCTTTGCTGGTTTCAGGTCGCTGATCACGACTTGGAGGTTATTGGGCCGGCCCGGTGGCGCACTGGAGAGTGCACCGCTTGGGAGTGCGGCGGCGCTCCCGCCGAGGGTTCGGATCCCATGTGGAGACCGGTTCCCGCTCACTGGCTGAGCGCGGTGCGGGCGCAACACCGAGGGTTGCGATCCCGTTACCAGTCAGTAAAAAAAAGACAAAAAAAGGAAAAAAAAAAAAAAAGACTTGGAGGTTATTTTTTTACTGCAGCACAATCTAGCCCACTCTGAGCCTTATACTTTCTATGTATATATCACATGTCAAGCTTTTTGTTTAGACTCATCTGAAGGGTTTTCCTGACTTGCCACCTACGGTGTAATTTCCCTGTGACAGCCCCCACAATGCCTAGTCCAAAGCTTTGAGTTGTTGATCTTTACTAAATATTTGCCCCCAAACACACCAGCACGGGACTGAGTGACACTCAGTAGTACAGAGTGTAAAAGCTACACAGAGACTTTCAGGAGAAATCGACATGGACGTAAGCATTGTAGAAAGGCTGTCAGTGTTTGATCTAGGATTTGGAAGTCGTTACCATCCTTGTGGGGGTAGTGGGAGTTCCCTTGGACTTCAAATTTTAGACTTCACTAAGTAATAAACTCAAAATGCTGGGAGCACAAAATTGACCATACTTTGAAACATGTTGAAGAAAAGAGATGAAGCAGAAAAGAGATAGGGCTGCTGCCCTGCAAACTAGAGAGGGTTCTGGGTGGGCCATGGAGGGGTCCCATCTGTACTGTGTCGCCACTGCTCAGCAGCCTCTTGCTCCTGGTCTGCAGGGCTCCAGTTCGAAGCTGCTCTGTAACTGCAGCCAGACTGGATGGG
The DNA here is from genome assembly GCF_000696425.1 of Galeopterus variegatus. NCBI lineage: Eukaryota > Metazoa > Chordata > Mammalia > Dermoptera > Cynocephalidae > Galeopterus > Galeopterus variegatus. Next base: position 57 of record NW_007776252.1, on the reverse strand, counting down.
CCGCCCACTCTCCCACAGAAGGAGGTCAAGATGCCCCAGACACAGTTAAGTGGCAGG
>NW_007776251.1:0-3586 GCF_000696425.1 Galeopterus variegatus | reverse complement strand
CTGTTATACAGGCATTACAAATGCTATGATGAAGGCATTACAGATGGAAAGGTGTGTGATAGCTGCCTAAATGGGGGAAGGAAAGGCAGAGGTAGAAATAACAATACATTTTACGATAAGGGCAAGCCTATCAGTTTATGATCATTGAAATTCATTGAAACATATTAAAATAGAACTGGTGTGGAGTATTCTGTGGTATTACCAAAACTAAAGTGTATAAAAATTTAAAACATGCTGAACAGACCAGGATTATAAAATACTAACTCCCTTTTGTATAGACACATAGTTTTATTAAATAATTATGAAAAAGCAGATCATAATTATCTTACATGAACCTTTTGTTTATATGACACAATTCTAGAAGAAAAGAAAAATATATGTCTAAATTGATTCCTAATCAGAAGCTATTATTGTAATAATAGCTTAATAGCTTATGATTAGGAATCAATTGTAAAGAATTTGAAAAAAAAAAGCAAAACTGGAATTGGAAATTTTTTTTTTTATCCTTAACTCCATATTCTGTCATAGTTCTTATAAGAACAAATGAGAAATCATCCTAGATAAGTGGTTCTCAACTGGGGCCATTTTACATCTCAGGAGATATTTGGTAATGTCTTGAGACAATTTGGATTGTCACAATGGGGAAAGGGGGTGTGCGGCTGGTATTTAGTGGGTAAAGGCCGGGGTACTGCTAAATATCCTACAAAACACAGGACAGTTCCCCACAGTGAAGAATTATCTGTCCCTAAATGTCAATAGTTCTGGGATTGGGAAACCCTACCTTAGATTTATCCAAAAACTCATTATCTGATAAAAAGGTATATTAAACATATTTATAGCTTGGAATTCAACCACCAATCCATTAGTTCAGTCAGCTACTCATTTGACAAACATTATTGACGGTGTACTGCATGTTAGGTACGATGCTCCTTGTTGTAGATTCAGTAGAATGCAGTAATGGGTGCACTTCCTATATTCATTCCATATTCAGCTTCACAGTGCTTCTGCCCTGTTGCCTTAACATTCTGGGATCTGTGCACTCCCTAATATATTCAAAGGTGTCATTCTGGACTACTGGTGGTGTTAGTAATTTGGGAATGGAAACTACAATAGGAAACAAATTTTAAACACCATTGTAACTAGAAATCCATATTTTATCTATAAGTCATCAAATTATAGAAAAAAATGAGCAGAATTTAAAATGCATTTCTATTTAATAAATAAGAGTGCTGTTCCATTTAGAGAATTTGTAATTTTGACCAAAAATAGATCAGAAGTAATGAATTTTAAAATGTATAAGACAATAATTCCATTACTCCTAAAACATAGTAAATGTGCAGTAAATATGTGATTATAAATAAAGTACACAGAGTATAATACATGTTAAAACAATAAAGTACACAGAGTATAATACATGTTAAAACAATGTATCACATATAGTTTTATTTTGTGTGTGTATATCACATAACCAAACTTTTTATAAGATACATATGAATTTGCTTACCCAATTTACAAATGAAATAATTGATTTCTGATTCTTTTTCTCATGTCATAACTTGGAAAATACATTTGGGGATTAAATTTGTGAAATTAATACAATTTGTACAAGATGGAGCATCAGTTTTCTAACTTATGTCCTGCATTCTGAATAAAAACAGGAAATAAAGTTCATAGTTTGTTCAGTTGCATTTTTTGTGATCTCTTTTCTGAAACCAGTTTTCTAATAATACATTCTCTGTATAATGAAGCAGACCAAGGAACTTTTGTGATTCCCCCTCCCTTGACATATCTCTGCATTATCACAATAGGCATATTATAATCAATGTGAATAATATCTTCAGGGTGCATATTTCTAGTATCCTATAGCCTGCTTATCAAATAGAGAATTTCCTAAGGCTCACATCTATTGAAATATTTTGGACAGCTCAGAAAAATTTGTTGGTAATTCTCGTCCAAGTACTGAGGGATCAGTAATTTGCCTTATTACTTGTTATGGGTTGAATGTGTTCCCTCCAAAATCCATGAGCTGGTACTCATGGCCAGTGTGAGAGCATTAAGAGGTGGAGCTTTTAAGAGGAAATTAGGTCATGAGGGCTCCTCTCCTGTGAATGAAATAAAGGCCCTTATCAAAGAGGTTTCACACGGCATTTGTCCTTGCTCTTTGTTTTTTTTTGTGACCGGTAAGGGGATCGTAATCCTTGGCGTGGTGTTGTCCGCACCGCGCTCAGCCAGTGAGTGCACCGGCCATCCCTATATAGGGCTCCAAACCTGCGGCCTGGTGCTCCCAGTGCCACACTCTCCCGAGTGAGCCACAGGGTCGGCCCTGTTCTTGCTCTCCTGCTCTTCAGCTATGTGAGGACACCACATTCCTCCCTTCCAGAGGTTGCAGCAACAGGTGTCACCTTGGAGATGCAGACCAGGCCTCTACCAGAAACTGAACCTGCGGGCACCTTGATCTTGGACTCTCAGTTTCTAGAACTGTGAGAAATAAATTTCTGTTCTTTATAAATTACCCAGTTTCAGGTATTCTGTTACAGCAGCACAAAGACATTACTGTTTTAACATTTCTACTTTTATTTCAAGCAACATATCAGTGACTTGAAGACTTCTAAGAGGATAAGTAAGGGTTATAATTTAACATGGACTAGTCCCTAAACTGAGTTATCCCACTTATATTCAGATCTGAATTTCTTTTTCTTTGAATTCAAAAAGCAAGTAGAATTCTTTTGGAAAAACAAAAGTTAATATGATTCTACTTAGTCATCTTCATTGGTTTAGATTAGTGTTAGAAGTGGTTTGAAAGATTTTTTTTTTTCTCTCAAAGTAAAAATTACTTTACAACGTTACTGGGAAACTGCTCTAAAATGATATGTTTTCCCAACTATTAAAGAAAATTAATGACTGCATTCTTGAGTGTTTGATGAGTTATACTTGGTGACAAAAAAATCTAATGTTAAGAATCTTTTGAGGAGAGTGGACGGCTATACTAATCTACCATGTGCCACTTAGATCATCTTTCAGGATATAGAAAATTAATCATTCAGTATGTACTATAGAGTGCATTTCTTAAAAGGTTTTCAAATGGTAATGGAAAATTGTGAAATTCACATGCAAAAGATACTTTATACAGAACCCCATAAATAATAACAAAAATAACACAAAATTGTAACTGCTCTGCTAAGAACAAATAGAAACAGACAGCTTCCGGTTAGGATAAACCTACTTGAGTCTGGTGAAAGATAAAAATATCAATTCAAAGGATTACAAAAAGCAATGAAACATAGAGATAGCATTCAGCGACCACAGATCCTCATTCAGAAGGAATTCAGATTCTGCCAGGGAAAGTAAATCAATACATACATGCTCACCCTCACAGCACTTTTCAAGTCAGCCAATTTATTTGAATGAGTCAAGAAGAATTTTCTGTTAAATGATTCACCTATAAAGGAAATATTTCTTGTCTATTTTCTATCTGAATAAAAGTATGAATTTCTCAAAATTTTTCTGATTCTAAGCAAGAAAAATGGGTCAATTCAAAATGAAAAAGATTTTTTAGAAGTCTTGTAGCCTCTGAGCAGCTGCCAAA
>NW_007776250.1:2626-3586 GCF_000696425.1 Galeopterus variegatus | reverse complement strand
CACCCATCCAGTGCGCCACCGGGCCGGCCCAAGAAATCTCACTTTTAAGTTGCATTTTCACTATCAATGAGATTAAACTTTTTCCAGATATTTATTGGCCATTCAGAATTCTCCTTTTATGAATTAAATTGTTCTTCATAAATTTTGTGTATCTATAGAAGTGACACATGTCAAGAGTAAACTCAGGGTGAGGAGAGACTAGACTCAGTCATCTGTTGGTTAGATCACATAGAGCCTAGTTATCGAAAAGATACAGAAGCAAGTCAATGCAGACAGGCTACAAAGCAGAAACAGCTACAATATTTTCCAGGAGAGTGAGAACATGTTTCCAGGTCATGAAATCCTCACTGGTATGCACAAATGCAGCTGATAAAATCTGGGTGAACCTCTAGAAGTTTGTCTCTCTCTATACCCAGTCTTACACACATAAGGCTAATACAGTTCTGCACATAAAATCTGAATATGTACTAGAAACCTCAGCTGGGCCAGGAGTACCTCTTTGATTTGATTTTGGAATTACGCAATACACAATATGATTATAGGATATGGTACCCTGAGGCATGAACTCAGTCTTTATCACTTTTAGCGTCCATAAGGCAACACATCCTGGTTCAAGTATACTTTTGAGATTTGAGTATTTACAGCAGGTGGTAGTTTTTCAAATACCTTTGGGTATCAAGCTAATAAGTCCTTGGACCAGCTTTGAGGCTCATCCTGTTCTGTTCTTATTTTATTGTAAAAACTCTTTATATATTAAAAAACATTTGCTCATCAAAAATTCACCTGAGTGGGGCTGTTGCACGTATGACTGACCAGAGTCAAATTAAGGGTAAAGACAGCCAGACAGTGCCAAATGTACCAATCTACAAGGGGCCCTAAACCATCATTAGAAATAAGATGAAGGCTGAGGACAGGACCTCAGGGCACCGGATCAGAATGGCAGACATGCAGGGGCTGCTG
>NW_007776250.1:0-2164 GCF_000696425.1 Galeopterus variegatus | reverse complement strand
TATTGTAAAAACTCTTTATATATTAAAAAACATTTGCTCATCAAAAATTCACCTGAGTGGGGCTGTTGCACGTATGACTGACCAGAGTCAAATTAAGGGTAAAGACAGCCAGACAGTGCCAAGTGTACCAATCTACAAGGGGCCCTAAACCATCATTAGAAATAAGACGAAGGCTGAGGACAGGACCTCAGGGCACCGGATCAGAATGGCAGACATGCAGGGGCTGCTGGAAAGAATGGAGTGAGCTGTTAGCTGATTGAAGTTGCTCTCTGCAGAGTCACCTAGGCCTCCTGGGGACTGTAGGGAAGTTAACAGTGTCGGTGGAGGTGTGGCACCCTCTGTGGAAGCCTTTGATAAGCTGATGAAGAGTATGATGGCCAAGTCCCTAAAGAAGAGTAGGATCCTTGCTGAGGACAGGGAGACTCACGCAGAAATGTGCACAGTGCTTTCTAGGCCCAGAGGGCTTTCCTTCTGATGGCCTCTCAGTACAAACAACCTCAAGAGAATGACGTAGCTGCACTTCTGAAACCTATATCAGAAAAGATTCAGGAAATCCAAACTTTCAGAGAGAGAAACTGGGGGAGTAACATGTTTAATCATCTTCCTGCTGTCAGTGAGAGCATCCCTGCCCTTGGATGGATAGTTCTTGTCCCCCAAACCTGGTCCTCATGTCAAGGAGATGAATGATGCTGCCACCTTTTACACTGACAGGATCTTAAAGGACTACAAACAGTGATTTACACCATGTGCATTGGGTGAAGTCATATTGAACATTTGGAGTGAGCTTCAAGCATACATCAAAGAACATCACACCACAGGCCTTACTTGGAGCAAAACAGGTCCTGTCGAATCCACGGCATCAGCCTTGTCTGTCCTTTCCTCTGGGCCTGGCCTTCCTCCACCCCCTCCTCCTCCACCTCCTCCAGGGCCACCTCCACTTTTTGAGAATGAAGGCAGGAAAGAGGGGTCCTCTCCTTCATGATCAGCTTTACTTACCCAGCTTAACCAGGGAGAAGCAATTATAAAAGGGCTCTGGCATGTCACAGAAGACCAGGAGACATACACAAACCGCAGCCTGCAGTCTCAAGGAGCACAAACTCGATCTCCCACCAAAAGCTGCACTGCAGGCCACACACCTCCCAAAGCTCATGCTCTGCAGAAACATGCTTCTGTGTTCGAGTTGGAAGAAAAGAAATGGAAAGTGGAGTACCACGAGGACAGGAATGACCTTGTAATTTCTGAGACTGGACTGAAACAAGTGGCTTACATTTTCAAATGCAACAAATCGACACTCCAGATGAAAGGGAAAATAAATTTCATTACAATTGACAACTGTAAGAAGTTTGGCCTTGTGTTTGACAGTGTGGTAGGCATTGTGGAAGTGATCAACTCCAAGGACATTCAAATCCAGGTAATGGGGAGAGTGCCAACAATTTCCATCGACAAGACAGAGGTTACCACATATACCTCAGTGAAGACACCTTAGACTGAGCTTGTGAGCACCAAGTCCTCTGAAATGAATATACTTATCCTGCGGGACGGGGATTATAGAGAATTTCCGTTCCTGAACAGTTCAAGACAGCATGGGATGGATCGATGTTAGTCAATGAACCTGCAGAAATCATGGGCTAACCTCCAGAGAGACCGAACGCCCTCACCTGAAACCTCCCATCAAACAATATACAGAACAACAAAAAAAAGCAGCATTAAAGAGCTAGAAGTTGCAGTAGCACCTACTGCTTTAGTTTTGGCCTCCAACCCTTCTGTTCCATAGAAACAGCATGTTTCTGGCTGCCTTCACGGGCATTTTGAAACATTTACGTTTCTTCATGATTTGCCTTTTGGTGTGATTTTAGTTCTCCATGATGGCTTGTGAGCATTGCAGATATAAAGGGAAAAAAAACCAACAAATTCTGTTCCCTTCATATCATTAACACAGTTACTGATAGGTAAAAAATATTGCGTGATTCACTTTTGCACTTATGTTTAATAGATAGTTGAAATAAAACCTTTGAGAATCTAAGATGTACATTTTTACCTGTTAGACAATTTCAAGATGATGTAGTAGTAGGGTGCCTTGAAAATGTATGATTGTTTTTCTTGTTTTTTTCTTTTTTTTTTAAAGATGACCGGTAAGGGGATCTTAACCCTTGACTTGGTGTTG
>NW_007776249.1:0-3586 GCF_000696425.1 Galeopterus variegatus | reverse complement strand
TTAGGAATTCACGGTGTTCATAACACAGGCACTTCATCAGTCTGACCCTGGTTATACCCCTGGACTGCCCTACCTAGTGTGTCTTTCTCTAATAGGGATATTAGGATATATATGTGTCTAAATGTACCAGTTCCAAGCCATTTTGTTAGTGTTAGGAAACAAGACGTATTTCCCAACATAGTCACTGCTCCTTATTGTTGGATTCCATTCGGTTCTAGAGACATGTGTTTTTTCCATAACCACTTTTTCTGTGCTATAATATAAGCTTCTCCAAAAGTTTGTCATCTTTGATTCAAAAAAAATAATAAGTATTATTTATTTTCAAGTAGATTCTTAAGACTTTATGGATGCCCTTGAGTTCTTAGTTTCTGTTTGTTTACCCTATCCATATTTATGATTTTGTAGACTTTGATCCTATATATCCACTCAGGTCTTTCCTCTTGAATCTTAAGGCCTGACTTCATCAGGTAATGATTGCAGTACTTCTTCCATTCCCTTAATCATTTTATTGATTGAGTCCAGGTATTATTGTACATTGACTTTTTGTAGTATAAGAACTTTTTCTTTCTGGGTGGGATCCAATACACAGGCCTTTGCTTAATCTTTTTGGCTATAGCAGCACAGGGCTATCAGAAAACAGCCTGCAAGGTCCACAAAATTTCATATTTATCTTTTAAAGCTATCAGAAAGTCCATTGTTTCATACATAGAGTTTGGGTTATATTTCTCTAAAAGCTTTTTTTTTTTTTAATTTGACTGCTAAAGATCATCTCCTGATTTTCTGGCTACACGTAAAGCATTGTAAACTACCCACCTCAGATATCAAATCCAAATATCTTTCTCTAGTTTTTAGTATTTTCCAGCTACTAATAGCATTATTTCTGTCACCCACATTGAGAACCACAGAATCATAATGGACCATAGAACTCATCCGGTCTAATCATTTCCTTTTTGCCCATATCTGTACCCCATTCCCAAACAATAGGTGAAAGAGAAAGTCTTGCCCAATCATAACAGCAATTTATTCTAATGACAACAGAGATAGTATTTAGATGGGATTGGAGATTTCAAAATTAAGTTGATAAGAGATAATGGCATTGGGAGGTGTAATTGATACATATAAAAAAGTTATGTTACTACAATTTCGAGTTAATTCACTTTCTTTTTCTTTTTTTTACTGGAATCTTGTAGTGATTATTATTTTATGTGAGAGGAAAAACAACTAGAGCTTGAAGAAAAAGTTCTTTCTCGAAGTAATCTCTTTTCTTGCTAAAATGTACCACACTTATTTAATGTATTTGTCTCTGATTTAGGTGAGGTTTAGTTTAAACTTTGAGTTTAGTTCCATTAGTGGACATAATAGAAAATAGCTGGAGATCTCATCAAGTTGTTTTACTCCTAGAATAGCTAGAAAAGATATTTTGAAAGAGGAATATTTTGCAATACTGTCTTAGTCTGTTTGGGCTGCTATAACAAAATGCCATAGACTGTGCGGCTTATAAACAACAAACATTTATTTCTCATAGGTCTGGAGGTTGTGAAGTCCTAGATCAAAGTTCTGGGAGATTCCCTGTCTGGTGAGGGCCCACTTCATGGTTTATAAATGGCTTTTCACTCTGTCCTCACGTGGCTGAAGAGGCAGGGAGCTCTGTCAAGCTTCATTCATCAGGGCACTAGTCCTATTCTTGAAGGAGGATCCCTCATGAACTAATCACATCCCAAAGGCTCCACCTCCTAATACCATCACGTTGTTGGGTAGGGTTTTAACCTTTGGGGGGAGGGGGACACAAACATTCAGACTATAGCAAATAGCCCTTTGAAATGACTTTTTGGCTTCTTAAATAAAAAATATCTTTTTTCTCTTCAGAGCCAGTTTTTACTTCTCATTATTTATATAAATTTACTAGATTGAAGAGGTTTTTTTTTTTTTTTTTAGTTTGTTGCTTTTGGTTTTTTTGTGGCTGGCAGGTACGGGGGTCCAAGCCCTTAGCCTTGGTATTATAGCATCACACTCTAATTAAAGAGTTATTTTTAATATGTGGAAGGGAATGATTAACATTTAATAGTTGTTTGTAATAATGAATTAAGCCAATCAAGAAGTATATATTTTATTGAATGAATTAAATCAGTTTTAATTTTATTAGTATCTTTTTCTCTAATTACTACCGAATACAAAATTTATTTATTTTTCCCTATTATAAAGCTATTAGATAATTTCTTAGAAAGTGGAAAGCTCAACAGAAATAGTATAATGTTTGGGATGTACATGTGGAATTTTACACAGTCAGTATTTTTTAAAAAGTCAAACCCAAGTTCTTCTGGACTTATAAAATTCCTCTTATAAATGTCATTAATAAACTGCTACCTGCCCATTCCAATTGTCATTTTTCATTTCTAATTTTCCTTTGATATTGTTTACCACGTCTTACTTTGTGAAACTCTTTCTTTTTGACATTTTAATTAGTTTTACAATTTTATTATGAACCCATGTAAACTATTTAAAAAGTGAGCACTCCTGTGCCCCCTCGCGGTTTAATAAATAAAACACTATCCACAGTGTTCAACTTCCTTGGGTGTTCCAACTCAATTTTATATTCCTTGATGCCCATCCAGAAATGTAACCATTATCCATAATTAGATATTTATAATTTCCATACACCTTAAAATATTTTTACTATATATGTGTATACCCCTAGGTAATATGTCATATATCATACTTTTGTATGTTTTTAACCTTTATATAAATGATATCACCATGCACGTGTTCTTTGGTACTGATTTTTGTTTTTTCATTTGCCGCTGTTTTATGAAATCATTCCCCATTTTATTTTTTTTTCTCTTTTTTGTTCCCCTGGGTCCCGTAGTTGACAGCCTTCTCTTCTTACTGCACAGCTTCTTCCTATGCGTTCCCTGCCTCATGTGGCTTCTACAAAGCTTTCCTATTCTCCTGAAGTCTAGGCCTGTTTGTCTAAACACCTATTGAATATCTCCAGCAGTATATCCTGCACGTACCAAAAACTTCCTTCAAGATGTGAGTTCGTCATCTTCTCCCCAGACCTGCAGTTTTTTCTGCTTTTTCTTTAACTCAGATAACACGCACCATCAATTCTGTGGTCTGTGCCTTTGAATTTTGTCATTCTGAAACCCCCAGAGTCCTTTACCCTTCACAACTATTTAAATCACTCAGTTAAGCTACTGAAACAAGACATGTAATAACACACATACATCATAAGTAAGACTCAAACCAGTGAAGTTTTGTCTTGTTTAGTTTTGTTTTTTTCTCCTGCAAGAGGCTGAGGTGTGTGGTGCCCCAGGTCACTGGGCAGCTCTACTCCACGTAGCACTTTAATGACTCAGACTACAACAGCTCTTCCAGTTTGAGCATATGACTTCCAAGGTCGCCCTTTCAGCCAGTGGGAGATGAGACAGTGCAAGTCTAGGCTCAAAAATGGACTCTTAAGGGCCGGCCTGGTGGCGCACTGGAGAGTGCGCCGCTTGGGAGTGCAGCAGCGCTCCCGCCGAGGGTTCGGATCCCGTGTGGAGACAGGTTGCCGCTCACTGGCTGAGCGCGGTGTGGGCGCAATGCT
>NW_007776248.1:1461-3587 GCF_000696425.1 Galeopterus variegatus | reverse complement strand
CAGGCCAGCCCTGTATTACACACTGGGAATACCTGGGTCACTAAGACAGCTTTGGTCTCTCACCTCATTGACTGACTCCACAGTCTAGCTAGACATTAAACAAATAATTACACAAATGGTTATTCCTTACAATTGTGACAAGTGCTAAGAAGGAAAAGTACTGCTATGAGGTTATTTGCCACAGAGACCTGACCTAGACTGGGTGGTCAGGGACTGCTTTGCTGGAGAAGTGATGTTTAAGCTGAGGCCTGAGGATGAATGGGGTGGCCCTGCAAAGAGAGCGGCAAAGGCAGTGGCAGGTAGAGGGGACAGCAGACTTCAGAGATGGGGGAGCTCAGCATGTTCTAGAAACTGGAGCTGGAGCTCAGAGAGCAAGAGGCTGAGTGGCCTTATCCTCTGGGCTAAGGAACAGAATCTCGGCTTCATCCAAAGAGTATAGGGGGCCTTTGAGGGGTTTTTGGCAGGGGAGTGACCCGATTGTATTTGTTTTAAGATTGCCTGGCTGCAGTGTGGATAATGGGCCAGAGATGGCCAGAGTGCCTGTGAGGTGACCAGCTAGGATGTGCCACAGCGGCCCAAGCAGGGGAGGGTGGTGGTAGGACTTGGTGGAGGCATTTGAACGCTGTGGGCACATAGAGGGTACCTGTCTTAGTGTGTTTTCTGCTGCTTACAACAGAATACCTGAAACTGAGTAATTTATAAAGAAACAAAATTTATTTTCTTACAGTTTTTGAGGCTGGAAAGTCCAAGGTTGAAGGGGCATATCTCGTGAGGGCCTTCTTGTTGGTGGGGACTCTCTGCAGGGTCCTGAGGTGGCCAAGCCTTCACATCGCAAGGGGGCAAGAGCATGCCACCTCTCTTCCTCTTCTTAAAAAGCCACCAGTCCACTCCCATGATAATCCATTAATCCATTATCCCATTAATCTATTAACCCATTAATTTCTTAACCCACTAACCTATTAATCCATTAATTAATGAATGGATTAACCTATTCTCCTCTTAAAGGTCCCACTTTTCAAATGCCATAGTCAGATTTCCCAGCCCCTCTTAATACTGTTACAATGGGGATTAAGTTTCTATTCTTTTTTTTTGGCAGCTGGCCAGTATGGGGATCCATACCCTTGACCTTGTATTATCAACACCTGTTCTAACTGAGCTAACTGGCGAGTCAGAGATTAAGTTTCAACATGAGTTTTGGAAGGGACAAACATTCAAACAATAGCAGTACCAAAATCATGGGTATTAGTAAGGATGATTTAGGCTGCAAGTAATTGAAATCCTGGCTCAAATAGACATAAATGATAAACAGTCTTAAAGGGATCAGTTCACCTAACTGGTGTTCCTGAGACACAGTGAGTTCTGGGCATATGCACTAGATAGCTCCACAGTATCTTCCTGGACCCTGGCCAACTCCATTTTTCTCTCTGGTCTGTTTTCTTGGTGTCTCTGGACATCCTAGGGTTGGTCCACAATTAGATCTACATGCTTCCTTGTTCACATGAAGCAGGAGAGGGAGTTAGGCTTCTCCATTTATGGTGTATTTTTCTGCCCCTTCAGAGGAACAACTTAGGACACATGAGCCCATCAATAGACCAATAGACATTGCTAGGAGATGGGCTCAGATAGAACAGTCAGGTTCTGCTAGGAGGGTGGAAGGGGGTCTGGATGTTGGGGAGGAACCAAGTGTTCACCTCATCTTGAGGGTCGGTGAGAGGGGTAGGGTCAGGAGTAAGAGGAGAGGGTTCAAGCAGCTAGAGAAGTTATAGGGGAGAGGACAGCCTCAGACTCTCCTTCTTGCTGGCTCCTTTGTGAGCCTCTCACGTCCCTTGAGAGCACTTTCTACAGTGCCTTTATTTTTTTTATTTTTTATTTTTTTATTTTGTCGACATACAATGTGGTTGATTATTGTGGCCAATTACCGAAACCTCCCTTCGTCCTCCCTCTCCCCCCTCCCTCCCAACAATGTCCTTTCGGTAAGCTTGTCGAATCAATTTCAAGGAATTGTAATTGTTATGTCTTCTCCCCCCCCGTTTTTTTTTTTTTTTTGTGTGTGTGTGTGTTTATTTATTTATTTTTAGCTCCCACAAATAAGTGAGAACGTGATATTTCTCTTTCTGTGCCTGACT
>NW_007776248.1:0-361 GCF_000696425.1 Galeopterus variegatus | reverse complement strand
TGCCTCCTGCTTTATTTTTTTTGCTCAGCGTCGTTTTGGCTATGCGTGGTCTTTTGTTATTCCATATAAATGTCTGTATAGTTCTTTCCATTTTTGAGAAAAATGTCGATAGAATTTTGATGGGGATTGCATTGAATTTGTATATCACTTTGGGTAGTATGGACATTTTCATAATGTTGATTCTTCCGATCCAAGAGCATGGGATATGTTTTCATCCTCTTGTATCCTCTCTAATTTCTTTCAGCAGTGGTTTGTAGTTCTCATTATAGAGATTTTTCACATCCTTGGTTAATTCAATTTGTAAGTATTTTATTTTTTTGGTGGCTATTGTAAATGGGCAAGCTTTCTTGATTTCTCTTTC
>NW_007776247.1:0-3587 GCF_000696425.1 Galeopterus variegatus | reverse complement strand
AGGCTTTTTGTGCAGCTCAGGTTTTAATGGTTGACTTTATAGGTACTTCTGGCTCTCGAGATATCTGGTACACGTGGGTTGTGTAGAAACTCTGGTCTGGGCCTGGGTCTTTTCATCAAACTGCACCCCGTGCAATTTTATATTCCTGACCAGTCTCCTGTGAGTGGTCCTTTGCTGATTGGGGTACAGATCAGCTGTCTTTGCTGCACCCCAGTGTTCTCCCAGTAGGCCTGTCTCCCCATTGCCCATGCTGCAAACAATTCCCATGGGACAGGATGTGCTCAGGTCCCTTGCGATGACTAACTGGCCTCTGAGTGGCTCCTTTTCCTCAGTTGTTGTGGCTCCTCAGTCCTATGTGGGTCCACGGGAACCCTATTAGTGGTCTTGTTGGCCTGGGAGCCACCAAGGCCCTCCTCTCCCCCGCTGCCTCCAAGCAACTTCACCCAAAGGGCACAGCTGTGGCTTTTGCCAGCTTCTGCTCCATGCACTCAGCAACTCCAGCCTGGATGTGGCCTGGGCTCGAAACGGTCAGAGTGGATTTTTCTTTCGCTCATCATGGCCTCTCCCACCTTCATGCACTCTGTAGGTCTCTCCCCCTCTTCTCCTGAGCTCTAGCAGCCCCAGCTTGAGAGTTGTTGCTTTTTTATAGTTGTAAATTGGTGGACTTGTGGAAGAGAGTGACACTGGGGACCATCTATTCTGCCATCTTGACCAGAAACCCTCTGAGAATGTTAATTCCTGTTTTTCAAATGTTGTCTTCTGTTCCTTGCATTAATGTTATTTCTTCCAAGTTCTCTCTTCCCCTCTCTGCTATCTACTGATGTCTTTGTCTTTCATTACGTGGGTTCATGAAAAGGTTTTGTTCATTTTTAGGAGTGAGGCATTAAAAAACTGTTCAGAAGGTCCAGCATAAGGGGTTGCTCCCAAGAGAGATAGAGCCAGAAAATATAGACTCANGTGACACTGGGGACCATCTATTCTGCCATCTTGACCAGAAACCCTCTGAGAATGTTAATTCGTTTTTCAAATGTTGTCTTCTGTTCCTTGCATTAATGTTATTTCTTCCAAGTTCTCTCTTCCCCTCTCTGCTATCGACTGATGTCTTTGTCTTTCATTACGTGGGTTCATGAAAAGGTTTTGTTCATTTTTAGGAGTGAGGCATTAAAAAACTGCTCAGAAGGTCCAGCATAAGGGGTTGCTCCCAAGAGAGATAGAGCCAGAAAATATAGACTCACAAGTAGTCCTTGGTGCCCGGGGCTGCCCCTCATCTTTCACTGGGCCTTTCTGCCTATTCTAGGCTCATAGGGGGGCAGAAGAGGATATGGGAACCGTGCTAGGTGTGTGTATGGAGGGGGTTTTATTGCTCTGTACACTGCCTGGTGTGATGTTCCCCAATCATGCCCCAGGTAGTCCAGCTCATGGAATTTTTCTGGTTCATGTGGACACCCCATCATTCAATTTTGTAGGAGCCTTGCCACCATAGACGTCAGGGAAACTCTCGCAGCAGCCCCCTGCAGTGGCCCCTGGGTTTCTCCCATTCTGCCAGGCCTGCTGGATGTGTTTGGATTCATGTTCTTCCCCAGCAACAGTTTGTCACAGGTATGGATCAACTGCTGCAATGATGAGCTAAAGCCTGAAGGCCCAGCAGGTGTGGCAGGCAGCCAAGTTCTAATGACATCTGCAGTTCCTCCAGGCCCCCTGTCCTTCCCTGAGGTGTCCCCAACAGCCTCCTTTCCTCATTGGTTGCTGCTCATGTCCTTGCCATGGCTGCAGAGCCAGCCAAAGGATATCATGTTGGTGCTCAGGCCACAAGACCCCCCTCCTACTCCCCCGGAGGATTATATTGTTGAGAGCAGTTTGGGTCTGAACTAGGGGACCTCATTAGCACTGGCTCCTTGGTGGATGAGGTGGAGAGTTGCGGACAGAGAGGAGGGCACTGCAGTGAGCTGAACACCTGAAGTTGGTCATTGTACTTTCTCTTGGGCTTTGGTAAATGTACCACACCCTCTCTGTTTCCTCATCCACCTAATGGGTTTGCTAGTACCCACTTCATCTGCCTCTCAGAGTTACTATGATGCCCAATGTGACACGTGTGATTAATCTTACTATGGAGGCCACAGTTGGGGCCCATGAAGGGGGCGGGGGAGGTTAGGCCTTCCCACTCCATGGTAGACTGTTCACTCCTGTTCCACACAGGTGTGTCCCCTCAATGGACTGAGCAGCAGTGCCTGTCTCAGACATGATTCAAGGTGCACCAGCAGGCACCTGAATAAAGAGGGCAGAAGGCTTCAAGAGTCAAGCAACATAATTCAGTATGCCTCACAATAATTTTAAGAATCCTTATTCTGGAACAGCTCAGCAACCCTGAAGCCACCATTTGCTCTTCCCCATTGTGTGAACTCAGCCCTGCCATGGTACCACCACGGTTCCATGCAGCCTAGCATAGGATGTCTGTAGCAGCAGGTCTAGCCAGAATGCTCTTTCCTCCTTGAATTGGAGCACCAGTTGTAGGTGCTGGGCCTGGGTCCCTGAATACATCTCTTGAAACCAAAAAATGACATTCACATCCATCAAATGAGTGCTGGCCACAGGCTTCACTCCTCTGGAACATCCTCTCAAAACCCTTTGCTCATCTCTCTCGCAGCCTCCATAGAGCCTTGGCTGATTCTAAAGAGGCACCCATGGGTCCTTGGGACCAGCCAGGGCATGGTCCTGGGCACCAGCACAGCCATCTGGCTGCTCCTTCTGGTGCCCTACTGGCCCCTCTTTTCTGGATGAGTTTCTGCCCCAGGAGCTGTGTCCAGCTTCTTCGTGCTGCCCGCCATCACTGCTGTCATGATTATGCTCAACTCGCTGGACAACTCTGTCGTTTACTCCTTCAAGGGCAAGATTCTAGACCCCAAGTTGCAAAGTCTTTCACTGGGGACATCTGATCTTCCCTGACTGCTTGGACTTGGGGGGAGGAAAGTTTTCTGGGCATCCACAAAAGCTGGGGGGGAGGCATCTAGAGAGGAGGGAGAAGCATCTTTACTGCGCGGCATGCATATGGGACAAATCCCAGGGATTGTCTCCCCCACTTCATAGGTAGCAGGGCCTGCCGGGTTTGGATGTCAGTAGGAAGAACTGAGTTCCTGGAAAGCGAGTGGACTGGGCTTAGTTTCCCCACACAGCTCATAGGACAGGTCCGGAGCAGGCAGTGGAGATGTCCATAGCGTGCAAATGCCTATGGGTTACAGGAGGGAGTACAGGAATCGAGTTCTGCCCACTCTCCCGAGCCGCCTCCCTTGGACAAGCATTGGCCCTCCCTGAGTCTCCTTAGGGAAGCTGGGACCTCCGAGGCGATTCCAATTTAAACCTGGTGGGGCAGAGGAGCATCCCTGCGGATTATTAGCCTGCGTGCCCGCGTCCCGGAGTCTGCCGACTGCAGGCGGGGATGGCTCTCTGTTCACCGGAGGCGGGCACCGTGTGCTTCAGCACCGCAGGCTGGACAGCGCCCGCGGGGACGCCCTTCCTGCGGGAACAGACATCCTCAGCCCCTCAGCAGAACTTCTCACGGACGGTGCGGGGTGGGGGTGCCGGGGGGGCGC
>NW_007776246.1:2330-3587 GCF_000696425.1 Galeopterus variegatus | reverse complement strand
TTTTCTCACTAGAAATCTTTTTAGTTGCATTTACCTTCTAATCTCTTCTCTCTTTTTATATTACCTCATATAAGCATCTATCATCACTACTGATTGAATACATCATCAGGTGCTAAGTTTTCTTAATTTCCTTTTATAAAATTCCTGCTGTAGTCAAAATCCTGTAACTCTCTGTGTTTCTTTAGAAAATCAACAATAAATTTATCTGCTCTCCTTCCCTCATATACTCCTCCCTACATGTGAGCTTCTCTAAACTCTCCAGGGAGATTTTACATTTTGAAAGCACCAAAGCTATTCTCTTGATGCCTGCCTCTGTAAAGAAGTTTGGGGGAAATCTTCCAAGGGAAGATGAACAATTATTTATATAAAAATATACTCTCTCTTACAAAACCCCAGGAATATCTAAAATAGCATGACAATGTCTCAATTTTCAAATGGATTAACTAGATTTGAAAGAGTTGATTTGATGATAATAATTACACTTAAATTAATGCTTCTTCTATCATCTTATCCCAAGGATTCACACAGGCTCTATCACAAAGTTTAAACTGAGATGTTTAGCAGCAATGGAACAGATGAAAATAATTCTTTTCTTTTCTTTAATTTTTTAAAAATATGGCTTTCATTTTTATCTTAAAGAAAAAATCTTAAAATATTTAATTTAAATTATATATATGGTGGAATATTTAGAAGTGAGTATAACTCCATTTGGCATTAAACAGCTGATTTTTAAAAGTATTTGTACACGCTCATTAAACAAGAGGTACAAATATTCAAGAGCTTAAAAATAAACTGAAAGAAAATATTGAAAATAGGCAGTTCTATTTGGGAAAAAGGGATTAAAAGAAAGCTCTTAGGAGATGGTTAGTCTAATTTATCTGTAGATAGAGCTGATTTAATGCTTCAGGCTTATATACTTATTCTGAAGTACTAGTCTCATAAGGTAGGGAGAAAATAGTGTCCTATATCTCAAGTTCATGCTTTAAAAATATAAGATTCTCTGAGAACAGTTTAAAGATTTTAAGATCATTTTTGATTCATGGATAGAAAATAATAAATGCAATTTTATACTCAAATTATAAGTTCTGTTTGAACACTTTTGAATTAATCAATATCTTTAAGTAAGTTAAACAAGACCAGATAGTACATGAAGGATTGCCATTGTTCTGGTATTTTTTAAAAATACTATTAATAACAGTAGCAAGTCTGTGACTGTATTAGTACTAAATATAAATGAATTCTTGATAAATCTAAATT
>NW_007776246.1:0-784 GCF_000696425.1 Galeopterus variegatus | reverse complement strand
TATCTACTCATTTATTACCTTTGTTCTACAATGATGTTTAAAGTTATGTCCCAGAATTTAATGATGATTCTTTTCCCCATCCTCTTAATTATCTGCTTACCAAATCACCCACTGAGAATCCTGTTCATTTGCATTTTCCAGACCCAAAAATGTTTATAACATTGGGGAAAAAAAAAATCCCTCCTGAGTTGGATTTACTTTCTAGCTCTTCCCAAATATCGGCATCTAATAGTGGTACTAAAAGTGCTTTGTGGAAGTACATGGCTACTGTCTTCTCAAATAATTTCTTTGTTGAGTTATATACATCATACCTTCTTACATTAGTTTAAATAATATTCTGTAATATAATTATCCTTGAATAATACTTTTTAAAAACTTTTCATTGATTACTTATGTAATTTTGTTACATATATCTATAGGTGCCTTATTTTTTCTGTTTGTATTGTAAATGGACTTTTTCTTTCACATTTGCTGTAAGTTTATAGCAATTTCATTCATTTTTTATGGTGCTCTTCTATTTAGCAACATTGCTATGCTCTCAGTAATTCTATTCTTTTAAATTTTTTATTGAAACATATTGATTGTACTTATTTATAGAGGACAGAGTTATAGTTCAATACATGCATACAATGTTTGATGATCTAATCAAGGTAACTGGCATATTAATATTGCAAAACAATTATTTCTTTGTGATGTGAACATTTGATCTCCCTTCTTCTAGTCATTGATAATGTGCTGTAAATCATTGTTAATTATAGATTCCTGGGTGGACTGTACAGCAAAA
>NW_007776245.1:3362-3588 GCF_000696425.1 Galeopterus variegatus | reverse complement strand
ATATTATATCTGAATAGCGAGGAGGGTTTATGTGGACAGAAGGGAGGCATCAGGGGGTACCAGGGTAGAGAATGTTCTACATAAAGACACGGAAATGGCTGTGGGTCGATTCCAGAAAGAGCAAGAGGATCTGCCTAATTAAACTGGTGCATTCATGTTTACTGAGGAGAGGAAATATTTTGGAGAAAATCTTAGATAATTTTAGGCTTTGGATGAAAAAGATTTA
>NW_007776245.1:0-1960 GCF_000696425.1 Galeopterus variegatus | reverse complement strand
CAATATGATTGTGTCTAGGTGTGTGTAAATATATTTATTTTCCCTCTTAGAGTCTCTCCACCGACCTGAGTGGAGGAGAAGCCCCCATGGGGGTTTTGTTGCTTGGTGACCCATTTCACGATACGTGATGCTGCAGACAGGTCCTCTGAAGACGGAGAGGGTTGCACCGTAAGAAGGGCAAGAAGTGCGTAGGACGCCATCTCCACTTCAACAGAAGGAGCCCGTGGCTGATGAAAGACTGTCCCAGCTTCTTGAAGTTTCCTGGGATGTTCCCAGTGCATTGAATCCTCTTTGAAAAGGAAAAGGGGTAGAATCTTCAGCTTAGAGAATGGTTTCAAAATCTGATTCATGAATGAGGATTATCATTAGATCTCACCTAATGAGTTGACATAAATGAGTTGACAAAAAAAAAAAAAGTGAAAGTGTTAGTTACCATCAAGCAAATCTTTGCCAAGAAAGTAAATTAAGGTTCCAACTAATAATCACAGTGAGTCTTTGTGTCTGTCACATACTTGTGTGACATTAGAAGTTGAGCTGTATGGTCTATAATGTGTGGATTGATGAAATGGTCCAGGTTATGTGAGCTCGGTAAAGGGACTGTCCCTTCTTGTGATCACTGGTAATTGTTAGAAGTGAATTTTGCAGTAGCTGTGCTTACCTTCCTTCACAGCATCTCTGACTAGTGATTCAAGTAGCTCACTTCGCTTGGCCTGATTTCCTGCTAGGGCGAAGGCATAGGCCAATAATGCCTTGGTATAGGTAAGACTTCCTTGGGCCTCCGAGATTGAGCTCCAGGCCATTTCCAGGCAGAACAGAGCATTGCGAACAACACTGTGCTATTAAGAAGATGAAAATCTATCCTCAAATTGCAGAACCAGGCTAACGAACAGTCCCCAGGCTGTCCCCAGATTAAAAACTTTAATGTGCCTGCACAACAGCACAGTTCTGACCAGCGAATAGTTTCCCTTGCAGCTTCCAAAAGAACCTAGTCCTTTACATTCCAGTGAAATATACCAAAATTAAATATCATAAAAACCACAATTAATTTTCCTCAGGGATTTATGATTCTATGATTTTTACTTCTTACATTTGGGAAGGAGGTACATGGAATGAGCTTGTACATACTGTGACAGGCAATGGCATCTCCAGCAGAGCAATGGTGACGTAGGCAGAGAGTGTCACCTCATCGTCCACTCCACCCTGTAAGGATCAGAGGCAGAGACAATCACACACTCCAGTATTCATCAGCCAGAGTGCGCCAGCTCTCTTCCCCTTTGGCATCTTCTCCAGATTGTGTGCGTGTGCGCGCGCGTGCATGTTTGTGTGTGTGCTGTATTGTTGATATTGTTGACTTTCCCATTTCCTCCTTTACCCTAAAATTCTTGAGTCTGTCTCAAATCACCTCCCCTCACTTTTAATAATAGATTGTTTAAACACTGTTTTCATTCAATAAAAAACTACTAATTGATTGCTAGATTTCAAGAGCTTTAACATCCACCATCCTTCTTTAACGCTATGTCATCAGGACTCAGAGACTCAATAGAAGCATCATTTCTCTTACATATCACCATCTTCAGGGAGCAGAATACATTGGAGAAGGCGTCACCTTAATAGCATTGTTTAGCAGTGATCCAGAGCGTTGGAAGCACCCATTTTCCTTTTGTTTCCGTGAGAGCCAGGTGAAGGCATTCATGATGTGTGAGCTCTCCACGAAGATGTATGACTGGGCTTGAGCAAAGGACTTGAGCACAAAGGCAGTGAGCCTGTCCAGTAAAAAAGAAACCGAAATGTGAGGACCACCTCACTCTAAGAGCTCACCTTGCGTGCTGGCTCCAGACATTAATCTTCTCAACTCAGTGCAGGAAATTGTTGGGGGGGATTGGTGGGGAAATGACACTTGAAAGCTGAATATTCTCTAGTTTGACAAACTTCTGAATTTTTAAAAAATCTTTCCACTTTA
>NW_007776244.1:3174-3588 GCF_000696425.1 Galeopterus variegatus | reverse complement strand
ACCCATTTCTGTGTGGTCCCCTGGAGCTCTAGGGCGCCTGTGGACCTCCAGCACAGTTTGCACTGTCCCACAGTCCTTAAGCCTCCTCCCCTCTCTCCCCAAACCCAGCAGGGCACCCTCCTCACACGGTGGGGCATGGGTGGGCTCCTCAGTCTCTACTGGCTGAGCACCTGCCAGAGGCCACAGGTGGAGGTGATACAGCGAGAGGCAAAAACAGGCCGAGCCAGGCTGCCCAGGTGATCCCCAGAGCCACCACCCACTAGCTGGGTGACCTTGGGCACGTGTTTTGAGCATTCTGTGTGTTCACTGGCTCATCTGTCACATGGAGACGGTTCTGACACCAACCTCACGGTGTTGTCATGAACACCAAGCAGGACCGGTACACAGAATGCACTCAGTGGAGCAAGTGCGATG
>NW_007776244.1:0-1390 GCF_000696425.1 Galeopterus variegatus | reverse complement strand
GGAGCGCCGCCGCACTCCCAAGCGGCGCACTGTAGCAGTGCGCCACTGGGCCGGCCCTACTAAAGCCCTTTTGATGTGTGCTCATGCCAAGCCCTCCTTCTGTGCCTTGTGATTTGGGCTAATGCCTGCACACAGTAGGTACGCTTGATGAGCATTCATTCCCTTCCTTCTCTTCATCCTTCTCACTGCTCAGTCTCCTCCTGCCAGCCCTGACCCACCCCTCAGCTTTGCGGTACTGATTCTGTGACCTGGACTGGACAGATGGAACTGGAAGCATATGACTAGAATGACATGCTCGGCACAGACACACAGGCCTCAGGCTGAGCCCCTGCCTCTCGACAGAGCTGGTAGCACAGCCCCTCCATCTGCCAAGGACCACCAGGGCCCTTCCCCAGTACCTCCCCCAACCTGCCAGATGGGAGGCCCAGGGAGGGAGGTGGCCCAGCAAGGTCAGACCACAAGGAGGAGGGACAGCCAGGAGGGAAATACAGCTGTGTGCCCCACTGGCTGAACTTCTAGCCACCTGGGCCCCCAGGAGGAGGAAAATGAACCAGTTCCTAAGGCCACAATCCTTTCTTGAAAGGAAAAAAAAAAATGCAAGGCCTCCTGGGGTCCTGAATTTTATCCTCCAGGATGCCTGTCTGCACTCTGCTGCACCACCACCACAGATTTTTACACTTCCAGTGCTTTCTTGTCGTCTTTATAAAACCCGACACACAGGATCCAGGGCATCCACCTCTGTGATTCAAAAAGACTTAGCAGTTTAACTGGGATACTTGGAGGCCGACACTGAAACTGCTGTAAAAAGGAGTAAATCAATGAACTCAATGTCAGATCAAAGTCAGCTTCAGAGAACACAGACTCGGCCCCTCTCCAGGACGGCACACTCACTAGCTCCCGTAGGCCGTGTGTGTGGATGCTTTGATCTCAGAGGAGTTCACGGATTGCTTCCAAGGGACCTACTTCTGGATGAGGACTGGGATGAGTGAGTTCTAAAAAAGGTACTTGCCCACAGTTGCATGACACAGGAAAAAATGCTCTTGTCACAGACCAGGTCTCTGGCATAACTGTGAGCCGGACAAAGAGCAGGCTTCCCTGACATGCTTCTGCAGGTCACTGCAGCAAAGGTTGTCAGGGAGAATCCAAACGCCCCAGAATTTCAGTCCCGAACCTTTTTCAGGAACTGGAAATGATCTCCACCTCCCTCCCAGAGGACAAAAGAGTCCCCACACCTAGAAAGAAGGGAAATTGTCAGACTCTCGAGGCACTGACTTCCATTGGCCTGGAGTCAGTCCCACTGATGTGGGGCAGGGAGGCCCTCCTGGGGACAAGATGCCCCTGACTCAGCCTTCTTGCTTCTCTGCTGACCCAGAAAGGCAGTTAGGAAATG
>NW_007776243.1:2404-3588 GCF_000696425.1 Galeopterus variegatus | reverse complement strand
ATAAGGAAGTAGAGAGGTAAAAAGTAGGTGAGTAGGAGAGAGAATGGTCATTCCTTGAGTGACAAGATGGCCCGGAATCTGGAGGAGGGGTTGGGCTTGAATAGCAGGACAGTCAACTCCTCCGATGGTTACAGAGGCAAGGCAGAACATTCTGGCCTAGGTTCAGGTAGGTGGGTAGATGCAGAGGTGGGAGCCTGTGGACGTGATCTTCTGGTAGCTTCTGTTTTCTCAGTGAAATAGGAAGGAAGGTCATCTGGGGAGGGTGAGGGAGGGAAGGGAAAGAGATGAAAGGAATGACCCTCTCTTGGTGCAGACATTCATGCAGAGGAGAGGAGACCCAAAGGACAACAGGAAGAAATATGGGGTCCAGTAGCCACCCCACCCCTGAGGAAATTCTTCCCTCATTGCCAAGCCCTTAGGAGGTCCAAAATTGATTTGTAAGAAGAGAGCAAGTGATAGTCCTTTTGAATATTCCTTATTAAGCACTCATTTTATCAGCACCATTAATCTGTTACTTAAATCAGTACACACAACAACCCAGGAAATTAGGGATTATTGTCCTCATTATTATGCCCATTTTATAGAGAAGAAAACTGAGATTCAAAGTGTTTTTAAAACTCTCTCTAATTTATACAACTAGTGTATCAGTTATGATCAGATTTGACCTCAGCAGGAGCCCAAATTAACATTGGCTTAAATAAGATAGAATTTTTTTCTTATGTACAAGTTCAGAAATAGGCTGTCCAGTGGCAGCTTGGTGGCTTTGCTATCTGAAGTCCTTGGGACCCAGGTTCCTTGCCTCTCTTCACCTGTGTATTAGTCTGTTTCTGTTGCTTGTAACAGAATACCTGAAACTGGGTAATTTATAAGAAATAGAAATTTATTTCTTACAGTTCAGAGGCTGGGAAGTCCACAGTCCAGAGGCTGCATCTGGTAAGGGCCTTTTTCTTACGGGGTGACTTTCCACAGAAAGGCAGGGTATCATATGACAAGAACGGGCTAAGCAAGAGAGAGTTAACCTCCTCACTTGCTCTCCTTTTAAAGCCATCAGAACTATGTCCATATGGTAGATCTATCTGCAACTGTTTGAGGAACCTCCAAACCATTTTCCATAGGGGTTCACAACAATGGAATACTACTCAGCTATAAAAACGAATGAAATACTGCCATTTGCAACAACATGG
>NW_007776243.1:0-772 GCF_000696425.1 Galeopterus variegatus | reverse complement strand
ACTCAAAACATTATTGAAGTAATTAATTAATTAGTTGACTAAGTGGGCCTTGGAGAACCAATAGTCTTGGTGTGAGGATTTCTAGGGAAAAGCTGTGCCTGATACTGTGGTGAATGAACCAGCAGTGACTATTAAGTTGGTGTGGTCTGATGTGACAGACAGGAATCTCACCAATGAGACATACCTGGTTACTGATAAAGTGTTTCCGTTCTCACCATCTCTTGGGACTATGACTGGCATCAAGCATTGGAACAGAAAGTGCTTCTTATGCACCTGCCTCTTATGATTGAAGTCCATTCCTGTGTGAAGGCTTACTTCTCATAACAGAGAAGTGATTATCTCCCACCAGAGTGGTTCTGGTTGCTGCTGCTCTGTCTGAGGGCTTTACAGAGTTCTGAATCCATATTGGGGGACTTTTGAACTCCCCAAGTCATGCTTAATTCAAAGGAACTCACCTTCACTTACTATTCTAAGAGTTGCAGCCAGAAGTGGATCTGCCTTAGATTTGGAGCAGAAGGGAGGAAGGAAAGAAACTAACTTTTATTGGGCACTGACTCCTTGCCAGGGTTTGGGTTCTTGGGGGTCTTCTGTGTAGAGGTTAAGAGCATGGGTCTGACTCTCAGCCTGGTCACTTACTAGCACCATAACCCTGGACAAGTCACTCAGCCTCTTCAAGAGTGTTTTTTATCTGTGAAATGAGGAAAGCGAGACCTACCTTTCAGCATTTTGGGGAAGAATAGATGAAGCATGTGTATAATGTACTTAGTATAGT
>NW_007776242.1:0-3588 GCF_000696425.1 Galeopterus variegatus | reverse complement strand
TTATTTATTTATTTATTTATTTATTTATTTATTTATTTATTTATTTATTTATTGTTTTCACCACTATACAGAAGAGCTACATTTTTTAAAAAAGGAAACATCTCCTTTCTCATTTTTTCCCTTTGTCTTTCTTTTTAGTCCCTAAATATTGCTAAAATATTGAATGAGCAAAATAAAGGCATGTAAACACAAACTTCCACAGATTATGTGCTTCACTATCACAGAGTGCCACAGCATGTATTCTATAGAAACAGTGAATGGTGTTGGCATTGAATTTAAGTTCCTATGGAAAGAAATAGCCCATTAAAAATAAACCTATAATGTTCGATTGTGCTTCAACCCACTGTAAATACTTTTACTGATATACTGACTTAGTCATTAGCATGCAATGAAGTACCCAATTATTATATGTCCTGCTGTTTTCAACTCTTGCAGATTGTCAGTTTTCAGTTTTGAAATAAGCTGCATGATGTGAATGGCATCGCTCTCTCTGTGACTGGTCTGCTGAGCTGATATGCTTCCTGACTTCCTTAGGCTTTTCTTCAGTTGCAAGTCAATGTTAATAGCATGAACCATGCTTTTGGTTTTAAAACCATTTACACAGCAAAAGAATTCTTTGAAGTCTTTCTTTATGTACACCAGAGTTTATTCTTTTTATTTTCCCCTTAGAATACCTAAACTGCTTACACAGAAATTTTCCTTTAGCCTAAAGAAATTTCGTTTTGTTTTGCTTTTCCTAGACAACTGTCTTTGTTCGTATTAAGAAATATGAATGCCACCCAATTTTAGGGCTCTTCAGTATCCAAGTATCACCTTGAACAATTTGTTTAGAAAAGAGCAAAAATCCCCAGGATAGAAACGTATTAATCCAGTTCTGTCCAATTATAGCAGCCACTACCACATGAGCCATTCAGCTGTGACTAGTCCAAATAGAGATTTTGAAAGTTAATTTGAAACAAAGGATGTAAAATATTCATAACTTTTATATTGATTACATGCTGAAATAATAATATTTTAATAGATTGGGTTAAGTTAAATATACGAGGATATTTCAAAAAGCTTGTGGAAACATTGAATTAAAAGACAGTACAAATCTTTCCATGAACTTTTGGAAGTACCCTCTTATTAGTAAGTTTACCTGTTTCTTTTTTATTTTTAAAATGTCGTTGCTAGAATATTTAAAATTACATATGTGGCTTGCATTTATTGCTTGCAATCTATATTAATTAGACAGGCCTGTTAATAAAAATTGCATATATTTATGGTATACAATGTAATGTTTTCATGTATGTACACATTGTGAAAGGATTAAATCAAACAGTAATATATCCATCACCTTATATACGTAACTTTTTTTTTTGGTGGTGAGAACATTTAAGATCTACTCTCTTAGCAGTTTTAAGGTATATATTATATTATTAACTGTAGTCACCATGCTGAATATCAGATTTCCAGAACTTATTTATCCCAACTGAAACTTTTTACCCTTGACCAATACCTCCTCATTTACCTGCATCTTCTAGCCCCTTGTTACCACCATTCTGCTTTCTGCTTGAATAAATTTAACTATTTTAGATTCCACATAAAAGTGAGGTCATGCAGTATTTGTCTTTCTGTTCCTGGCTTATTTCACTAAACGTAATATCCTCCAAGTTTATCCATGTTGTTACAAATGATGGGATTTCCTTCTTTTTAAAGGCTGAGTAATATTTCAATGAGCATGCACGCGCGTGCGTGTGTGTGTGTGTTTGCACCACATTTTCTTTATCCATTCATCATTGATGAACACATACTGATCTCTTGGTTTATTTTTAAAATTTTTAAAAAACATTATTTGGGAATAATTGCTAGTAGAAAAGAAGACACTCCTTTGCTGTGTATCATTTCTCTGTTACTTTTTCTTTATAAGTCCCTATTTCTTTTCTCCCAGTGACCATTTCTTCCTTCTTTGTATTCTCCAAAATTCTTCAAATCCATGTGTTGTAGTCTTAAAATACAAACTGCACAAGCAGGTGCAGTCTGTATCAAAAATCGACCCCTATTCATATTCAATGCATCAGCAATTAATTTCCTAAACTACATTATCCTATTTATCTCTTTTATTTCTTGCCTTTTTTTTTCCCCATATGCCTATGAGCAGCACATCAGAATCACCTGGGAATATTTAACATGCAGTCGTTCACTCTCAGGGTATCAGAGTGGGCATGATGATTGGAAACAAAGGTTAAAATGGCATGTCAACACAATGGGAATTGTCTAGACTTGGATTTCATTTTTTGAAAAATCACAAAGATGTGTAGGACAAAATTTTCTTCTTTCCACACAGAACATTAAGAAGACTCTGTTGTCTGTAACCAAATTTTAATGAAAGTTTTAAAATAAGAAAAATTCTAACCCAGTATCAAATAGGAAAATTAAGATGGGATACTAGACAGGGCTATTTAAAATTCTCAGGAATGGGCTTTCTATCCCAGCAGAAGCTCATAGAGAAAAAAAGAGTAAATTTAATATCTTTTTATGTGTATTATTTTCTCCAACAGAAAAATATGTTCCATATTTCAATACAGACTCCAGTCAGGAGTCTAAAAGAAAGCACCAGAAATGCTCATGGAATGAATTTCATGCCTGTCCCTGCCCTATCCCCCAGTCTGTCTTTCATAATTGGAAAACAGGGGTAGGCATTTGTTTTCCAGTGTCGAACATTAGATGGTAGTTATTTGTAAAGAAAATATGCATTTTCCCCTGGCAAAAAAATAAAACATAAAAGGATAAACTCGTTAAAAATATGTTGAATCTGCATTTTATCAGAGCATGTCCAATAAAGTCAGGTCATTATTAACACTTTATATCTGGTGTGGGTATTTGCTTTTATAGCAAATTTTAGACTGCATTTGAGGACACTATAAATGTTTGGATAGTTTCCTGAGGATCACCAAGTGCAAAATGTTGCAAACCAGTAGAGGGATGATGCTTCAGTTAAAAAAGAGTTTTGTGGCTTGTACACTTAAAATATAAAGATAAAATTGGAATGCCAGAGCAGTTTCTTGAGGGAAGAAACAGAAAGGTCAAAAACTTCTGATGACAGCAGAAAAAGGTAATCCTTTTTGTAGGATCTAAAAGATGATCCTTGCGTCCATGAATCTCAGTTAACAGAAAGGTCAGTGAGTAGTTTACTGACTGTCTCAAGGGTTTTAGCTCCACGATGCCAGACATCCATGTTTCTAGATATATATAGAAAGAGTTGGTATAGGAGAGAAAAATTTTTCTAATTTTAGATTTACTTTTCTTCTGGATATGTTTGGCATCATGTAAACAAATCTTATGTAGCAGACATACTTACATCACACATTATTCTACTCATGTCTTTGCGAGCAAATAAAATTATTCCACTTTAAAAAAAAAAGTTCAAGGAAGCTTATACATTTTAGTTATTAATCTTCTAGAGTCATCCTTACACAGATTATAGAGTTGGAATGGCAGTTTAATTTTGCCCACATTCAGTTCATTTTTGACTGTTAATACAAAGAATTCTTTCGATAAAGTCAATATAAAAAGTACTCTTCATTTTATTTATTTATTTATTTATTT
>NW_007776241.1:2867-3588 GCF_000696425.1 Galeopterus variegatus | reverse complement strand
CATTTCTGCAGACATGGGTGACACAACACTGGGGATCCCCAGAATTGCCTGGGAAGTGTGGTGAGGAGCACGTGGGAACTGAGAATCATCTTGTTTGAGGCATTCACGGGGTTACTTCATTGACACCCCAAGGGGGGCCTGGGACCTTAGGCACTGAATACAAAATTATAATTTTATGCATGAAAATTTTCTAGACTTACTCTTTCATAAATATGTAGAAATTCAAGTTTTAAAAACTATGCTTTTAAAAATCAGGTTATTAGTTTTGTTTTTGTTTTTTGTCTTCTACTGAATTGTAGGAGTTCTTTATATATTTTAGATGTTAACTTCTTATCTGATAGTTTACAAATATTTTCTCCCATTCTATAGTTTGCCTTTCACCCTGTTGGTTGTTTCTTTTGTTGTACAGAAGCTTCTTTTTTTGTTGGGTTTTTTTTTTTTTTTTTTTGCACTAGGAGAATTTTATTTTCTTTGGGCATCAAAAGCTTGAGAACAGCAATTATCTTTTTTTTTTTTTACTGAAATTTTCTCTCCTTTATTTTTTTTTTTAATATTTTATTTATTTATTTTTCCGATACACAATGTGGTTGATTATTGTTGCCCATTACTGAAAACTCCCTCCCTCCTTCCTCTCCCCCCTCCCACCCAACAATGTCCTTCGTGTTTGCTTGTCATACCAACTTCAAGGAATTGTAGTTGTTATGTCTTCTTCCCCCCCACC
>NW_007776241.1:0-950 GCF_000696425.1 Galeopterus variegatus | reverse complement strand
GTAGTGTTATGCCTCCAGCTTTATTTTTTTTGCTCAGCGTTGTTTTGGCTATGCGTGGTCTGTACAGAAGCTTTTTACTTTGATGTCCCACTTGTCTATTTTTGCTTGTGCTTTTGGTGTTATATCCATGAACTCATTGCCCACAACAATGTTATGAAGCCCATTTAAGAAATGGGCTAAACACTTGAATAGACATTTCTCTAAAGAAGTCATAGAAATAGCTAATGGGTATATGAAAAGATGTTCAACATCCCTAATTATCAGGAAAAGGAAAATCAAAACCACAATAAGATCTCCCATCATACCTTCTACGATGGCTATTATCAAAGAAACAGAACACAAGTGCAGGCAAAGATGTGGAAAGATTGAAACCCTTGCCGACTGGTGGTGGGAATGCCAAATGGTACAGCCTCAATGAAAAACAGTATGGAGAGTCCTCAAAAAATTAAAAATAGAATTATCAAATGCAATCCTACTTCTGGGTATTTATTCAAAAGAATTAAAATCAGGATCTTGAAGACATATTAGCACTCAAATGTTTATTATAGCATATTCACAATAGCCAAGATGTGGAAACAATCTAAATGTGCATCGATGAATGAATGGATAAAGAAAGTATGGTATATACATAAAATGAAATGTTATTCAGCTGAAAAAAGAAAGAAATCCTGCAGTATGCTATAATGGGTGGATGAACCTGGAAGACATTATGCTAAGTGAAATAAGCCAGTCACAGAAGGACAAATACTGCATGATTCTACTAACATGAATTATCTAAAAGAGTCAAACAAAAAAAATCAGAGTAGAATGTCGGTTGCCAAGGGCTGGGGGGAAGGGGGGAAAGGGGGGTTGCTAATTAACAGCTATAAAGATTCAATTAGGCAAGATGAATAAGTTCTAGAGATGTGCTGTACAACATTGTCCCTGTAGTTAACAATACTGTATTGTCC
>NW_007776240.1:1607-3588 GCF_000696425.1 Galeopterus variegatus | reverse complement strand
TACCTTCAAGATAAATGGGAACAATTTAATGTTTATCATTAGGTAACTGGTTAAAGGACTTAACGGTATAGTCATTTAGTAG
The DNA here is from genome assembly GCF_000696425.1 of Galeopterus variegatus. Classification (NCBI taxonomy): domain Eukaryota; kingdom Metazoa; phylum Chordata; class Mammalia; order Dermoptera; family Cynocephalidae; genus Galeopterus; species Galeopterus variegatus. Next base: position 3,506 of record NW_007776240.1, on the reverse strand, counting down.
AATACAGCCATCATAAACATTGCTGTACATTTGCATTCATTTAAATCAAAAGTGATCAACAACATGTTGAGGAAAAGAAATAGGTATAAAAACAATATGTAAAATGTATTTTTATAAAAAGATAATTAATATAATTTGTAAACATCTGTACACAAAGAAAAAGGACATTTACCAAAATGTTCTTTGGGCAACAGCAGGTTATAGCTGGATAATTTCTTATTTTGTCTGTCTTCTTTTCTTAAAAAAAATATATTTGCAATGAGTATATATTACTTTGAAAATCAAACAATGATGGCATTAAAGAAAAGTGGGCAAAATGAAGACAATTTTTCAGTAGTAAATAAGCAGCTGCATACAAACTGCTGCATTATGTATAATTTGAATCTTACAAGTAGTCTTTTAAAACATTCTTGACTGAGTTTTGATCTTATAATGGCAGTCTGGAGGTTTCCAAGCAATAATACAAATCTTTAACAGAAACTGTATTATAGCTTTAGGATAAATAATTGTGGAAAAAGTCGCAGTCAGCCAAATAAACCTAAGTCCTTAAGATATTTAAGAGTACTCTTGGATGATGGGTAGAGTTTTCCTTCCTTCAGCCCATATTAATTCTTATGTGAGCTGAAACTACTCTTTATGCATGCTCCTGGAGATAATACCATTTAGTCAAATCAAGCATAAGTCATATCACCACTAGATTGAGTTGCAGCCACAAGTGTTTCATTTTCAGATTTTACTTGTGTGGATGAACTTATGGAACAAAACTAATCATTATTTAAAAGTCTTATTTTTATGAAAGTGTACCATTAGAAAAGGGCAGTTGGAAGAAGTTTATAATAAACATTCTGTTTTGTTTTTCAGGGAAAAGTAAAGGTAAGTATAACTTCTTTATCATATATTACATATATGAATGAATTTGCTTATACATTCAAATGTTTATTTTGATGAACTTTGTTTTTCTTCCTACCTCTGAGACTTAGAACTTAATTTTTATTTCTTTATTTAAAATTCTGGAGGTGAAAGCACAGATTAAGGGAAAATGACGGTTTTCTTCTGGGCTGAGGCATTAGAGACAGCCTGCCTCAGCCTCTGATAATTCAGTTGCACATTTTACCCACTGAATGTGGAAGCTGGGCATATCCCCCCTGCCTCTTCTCTCCTTTACTGGTTGAACTCTCGGATTTGCTGAAGGACCTGCCAGTCTGGAGGTTTCAGAGCAATAATACAAATACCTATATGCTGGGTCTCATATAGGAAGGTTCTGGGCATGACCAGAGTGTTGATTCCAGAGCTGACTTCCAAGACTTATGCTGACTCCAGGGTATAGGTATCATTACCAAATCTAAATTAATAGTAACGCTATAAATTTTAACATAAAGATTTACTTTGTCTTTTTGAGAATCATTTTGCTTTAAGTGTGAGATTGAAATGACATTTCTTATTCTTAAGACCAAGTGGCTAACAATATGAAAAGACTTCATCAGTGCTTAGCTTTAGTTCATCCAGGTGAAATTTCTAAAATGTGAAGTATTCTTTTTTTCTCTCTCAAAATCCTCTATCTTCTGAACATAATTTTATGAATTGCTTTTGCATAATCTAAATAATGGAATACCAAAGTCTGATAACGTTGCTGTTTTATTATTGTACTTTATATTACGGTAAGCATAGCAGCTAAATAAAATGCTGAATCATAACTGTACTGTTTGGAAGAGAAATTGTTTAGCAGTAAGATTTTTTTTTTTCCAAAGACGTCTCATATTTGTTACTCGTAGAAATGATCTTATAATTTTCACTTTTCAGTAACTTTACTCTACTTTGTTTCCAAGACCATGCTATTAAGTTACTACCTCATACTGCTTCTCTGTTAACATTTGGATACTTATTACATATATATATACA
>NW_007776240.1:0-464 GCF_000696425.1 Galeopterus variegatus | reverse complement strand
GAACCCTCGGGCGGGAGCGCTGCCGCGCTTCCCAAGTGGCGCACTTATCCAGTGCGCCACCAGGCCAGCCTCAAATAAATATTTTCATATGTTGTCATGTACTACATTTTTATCACTTTAATAGCTATATGTTATTCTACAATGTTAACTAGTTATATGGTATTCTATCATGTTAACTTTAAGCATTATTGTGCATTTTGATTATTTCAGGTTTTAAAAAGAATTATACATAATATAATCATCTTTCTTCAAATTTCTCATCCCACATCCCACATTTTGAGTCTATTTTTTAGAGTATAAATCTAAAAACAGAATTACCAGGTCTAAGTATATTAACAGTGATTTTATTAGGTCATAGAGTATAAGTAATATTTAGTTTTTGTAGCATTTCCCAGAGTTACTCTTTTTTTTTTGTCTTTTTTCGTGTCTGGCAATGGATCGCAACCCTCAGTGTCGCGCCCGCA
>NW_007776239.1:889-3588 GCF_000696425.1 Galeopterus variegatus | reverse complement strand
GAGAGAGATAATTTCCCTGATCCTTATATAGAGAGAAATTATAATCTTTCCTTAATATAATTTTTTTTTACTATATTGTTTATGTGTGATACCAAAATTACTGGCACTATATTCAGATATACAGAAAACACATTTTCTTCCTTCTTTATGTTTCCGAGTCATTTTTCTCCCTTAGGAGTCCTCAACATGATAGGAGAGCTGGGTATTTGTTAAAATCTAGTAAAATTATTCTAATTCAATATTTATATAACCTTGAAAGTAATATGCAGTCCCTTTAGATAAAATGCTCATTTATTTTCAAATTTTCACACATACTTTACGGTGACTTTCCAAGATATGAAACAGATTTATGGTGGACTCATGTGACTTATTTGATGTTATGGTGGTGAAATAAAAGTGGTATCCTCCGCAGCCTCCAATTAGGAATGGCTAGTCCAGATTTTCTTTAAATTGATATGTGCTTATATCAGCTGATCTTGTCATTAGCTGGTACGTTTTATGCCCATTCCCAATCTTGTATTCTAATGGCATCTTCCCTGTCATGACAGCTATACAGCAGCTATTGCTCTTGCTGCAGCTCCTTGAGTCTGTATATATAATCTCTGCCTATCCTTTTAGGGGTCTGCTGTGATTCCCACATAATCATGATCTGGGAGATTCACTCTATATTTCTTGGCAATAAAGATATCCATATTGAGACGCCCATATTATACTATAGGGGGATATACTATCCACTGCCATATTAATACTATCCATATAAAATAAAAATGGAGGAAAGCTTAGAATATTTAAAGTGAGGTCTTCCACCTTGGTAACCAAACTAAATAAGATTATATTGATGTTTTAACAATAGGGTCGGTATAGAATGCAAAGTGCTAAACAGAAGAAAGATGAAATTTTTCTTCCTTCGGCATTTTTCTTAAACACTCCAATAGTACCTCATCCCTCCAATATTATGCCATCCCGCCTAAATTATCCCACCCTTTTATTGACAGAGGAGAATTCAGAACATAGGTTGTATTATAAGGCAATGTTTCTTTTCTCTTCATATTTTTCCAGTATTACATATAATAGAAAAGGAAAATGTTCCCCCATAGCCCTTCCTGCTAAATTGGGACCTCCATTATGTTAAACTCTAACACAATTAACAAGAGCAATCAAGAGCTAATGAAAGTAATAAAATATGTTTTCCTTTAAAGGGTGCTTAAATTTCAAGTCCATAATCCCATAATTGACAGTTACATTTTATCAATGAATTATCAATTCTACGGAATGGACATACATTCCCTGAGGCTCTGAAATCTATGGCTTCAATGGGTTGGATGTCCTTGGGCAACAATATTTACAAATAATTTAATGCTATCAGTGTTAAACAAAATCAAACATGTGCCTGAATATGAGGCAAGATTTTTACATATATATGCTCAAGAGGATACTTCAAAAAGTTGGTGCAAAATAGAATTAAAAGATAATATGAATCTTTCATGAGCTTTTGAAGTGCTCTCATATGTGGATAAATGTCTATAACTGTCAATGGATAGCGTTAGTAAATAGGCTAAGAAGTTCAGCATGGAATTAAATACTTTTGATGCGACTATAGTCTTAATGTTTGTTGCTGGATGTCACTATAAATATACCTGATATATAAAATGCACTTTTAAAATGTCACTTTGTTTTTTCTGTGAATAAGCCCTTATTTCAAAAAGAAATTCATAAAAAAGTAATTTATGCTTTTTGCATTAGATATTTAATATTTTAAATTTTCCCAACAAGTTCTTATTTTGAAAATATCTAAACTGAGAAAACATGAAGGGTGAAGTGAAGTCTCATATAACCACCGCCCAAATTTGCAAATTATTAACACACTTCCACGTTGTAGACATCATGACACTTTATGCTTAAATACTTCAGAAAGAGTATGATAAGAATAAAGTTCCCTTTCATAGTCACAATATAATATTCACACTTAAGAAAATTATTACTGGTTCCATAATATTAGCTATTCTGAAGTCCATAGCTAAATTTCCCATAAGACTTCAGAATCCAATAATTATGTTTGTCATTAGATATTGTTTCTTTAGTCTCTTTTAATCTAAAAAATTCAGCACACTTTACTATTTTTTTTAGTGATAATATTGCTTTTTAAAGAATATAGGCCAGTGGTCTACTAGAATAAACTATAATTTCAATTTTGATAACATTTTATTAATGAAGAGATTAAGAATATTTTTAGTCAGGTATATACATGTATTATGGTGTTTTTTAGTGCATCACGTGAGAGTCACATAATGTCATTTATTTTCTGGAATAGTGTTTTTTCATATTTTTTTTTCAACATTTTTTTCATATTTTTTATTGTGGAAAGATACACTTAAGAGAAAATTTACTACCTTTACCATTTTTAAATATACAGTTCAGTGGTATCAAGTAGAGACAGTCCGCAACTTACAATGATTTAACTTACAGTTTTTTTGGCTTTACAATGGTTCAAAAGAGATACACATATAGTAGAAACTGTACTTCAAATATCCATAAAACCATTTATTCTTTTTTTAACTTTCAGTGTAGTTTTCAATAAATTGCATGAGATATTCAACACTTATAAAATAGGCTTTGTGCTAGATGATTTTGCCTAACCGTAGGCTAATGTAAGTGTTCTGAACACGTTTAAGGCAGGTTAAGCTAAGCTATGATATATG
>NW_007776239.1:0-514 GCF_000696425.1 Galeopterus variegatus | reverse complement strand
GTAGGCTAATGTAAGTGTTCTGAACACGTTTAAGGCAGGTTAAGCTAAGCTATGATATATGGTGGTTAAGCATATTAAACACATTTTAATTTAGGATATTTTCAACTTAACAATGAGTTTATTGGGACATAAACCCATCATAAGTTAAGGAGCATCTGTATGTTCACACGGCTCACCAATCACCACCATCCTGCTTCAGAACTCTTACCATTTTGCAAACCTGAGCCTCCATACACATTAAACAATAGCTCTCTATTACCCCCTCCCCTCAGTTTCTAGCAACCATAATTCTACTTTCTATCCCTATGGTTTGGACTACTCTAAACTACCTCAGATAAGCGGAATCACCCAGTATTTGTCTATTTGTTACTGGCTTATTTCACCTTGCAGAATGTCCTCCAGGCCCATCCATGTCATGGCAAATGGCAGGATCTCTTCCTTGCCTATACTTACCCTTCCTTTCTTTCTTTCCTTCCTTCCTTCCTTCCTTCCTTCCTTCCTTCCTTCCTTCCTT
>NW_007776238.1:2187-3589 GCF_000696425.1 Galeopterus variegatus | reverse complement strand
AAAAAAAAAATCAGCAGAATCTTCCAGAGAGCTAAAACACGTACGGAAAAGTGACAAACAGAGTGAGCAGAGGGGCCCCTAGAGCCACCTAGTAACAGCCCCTCAGGTTCCGAGCCTCTCCTTCTCGCCCGCTAACCCGGGAAACAGGGCAAATCGCACTCACCCCTGAGCAAGTCTGCAGACGTGCGTGTCCCTGGCCTTCCAGATTCAGTTCTGTTTGGACAGGATGCACATGTTCCCCGTCCCCGCGTCTCCTTTGCTCTCCGCAGCCTTTCCCACCACAGTGCAGGGGGCTCCGAGAGCTGCAGAGGCGAGCTCCTCTGGCCGTCCTTGCGGGCGCCTGGAGCCCAGGAGAACTGAGCGGCCTGTGGTGCAAGACTGAGCTCCACACTGGACCGGGGCCAGGGATACAGTCAGGGCTTCCTCCAGCTCCTCCTCCTCCCCTCGTCCCTCCCCTCCGCCCGACCCCTCCTCTCCCCCTCCCCACCACGGGACTGACCCAAACTGTAAATGAAAACCAGACTCCTGCGCTCTGTTGCTTCTGGCCCCTGCAGCGGGCTGATGTCACCCTCTGAACGCTGTCTTCACCCTACAAGCCTTTAGGTGGACTTCTGCAAACCCCAGCTCTTAAAAAAAAACACCACTTCTACTTGTCACCTTTTGGGCTGGGCCCCTGGTGGCAGAAAGAATGAATTTTGGAATGTCTTCATGGGTATCCATGGTTCTCCTGCAACGTTTTCCAACACCATCTGGAAGGCAAACAGGAAATGCAATCCCCCCACCCTCGCCACACCCTCCTATTTCTTCTTGAAGTTTCTGAATTGAGACTTCTCCTAATAACCTCTCCTTTCAAATATAAAAACCAGTCATTAAAATTGCCTGGGTTTTCCTCTAACCAAAGCTCTGTTTGCCAGTGAAAAGGCAAAAAAAGGAGACCACATTTTTTTTTAAGTTCTCCACATAATGATTCAGATTGTGAGGGATGCAAACAAGGGGAACAAGACTGGTTATTTTGCTCAGAGTTTCAAGAAAATTCTCGAATCAGAATTGGTGTTTCTACAAAGCTTTCCACAGTTCAAAATACTTTAATACACAGTATCTCATTTTATCAGGAACATCCCACTCAAAACCCTGTTAAATAGATACATGCCATTTGGGGTTAGGTGAAATTAGGGTCCCAATCGACAGATGAGAGCAACGATACCTAGAGAGGGTAGGTGACGTCATCATTGTCCACCTGAGTAGCAGAGCCCGCATCAGAACCCCAGCCTTGGACACCCCCAGATCTCTCACTGTTCTATCACGTGGCCCACCCAGAAGATTGGTTAGTGGGAAATGTCTAGAGATAGCTGAAGGGTATTTTGGACTTTGAGATCCTTCCAAAATTATGTTTGAAGAGTAA
>NW_007776238.1:0-1270 GCF_000696425.1 Galeopterus variegatus | reverse complement strand
GTTCCCGCTCACTGGCTGAGCGAGGTGCGGGTGTGACGCCGAGGGTTGCGATCCCGTTGCCAGTCCCGGTCCAGTGCGGGCACGACACTGAGGGTTGTGATCCGTTGCCAGACATGAAAAAAGACAAAAAAAAAAAAAAAAGAAAAGAAAGACAACGTTCCCCTCTAGGGGGGAGTCCAGCTCTCCCACCCACCTCTCTCCCCAGGACAGGCATGGGACTGGGCTCTACAGAGCGCTGGGACATTTGCTAGCACTTCCTTGGCTAGTCTGTAAGTTCAGCACTAGGGAAAATGATTCCTCCACTGCACACTGCGCGCTGCAGGTAAGACAGCCTTTGATCACAACCTTGTGTTGCAAGCAGCTCAGCTCACTGAGGTTAAGAGAACGAGCACGTTGTACGTGTTCCCACCGTGTGGTTCCTTTTTTCAAATACAAATACAACTTCTTTTTTCAGAATAGCTAAGACTGTACACTCTTTGGTATTAGAAATTACTATTATGTAAATGGCAAGGGGGAAAAATAATTTAGAACAAGATTTAAAGAAATTTTTAAAAACCCTTGAATAGGAAACCGTACTCCTTAATATTCAACTGTAACTTATTATTGATGATCTAGACCTTTTCCAACACTGGCTGTGGCTCTGGAAACTCTGGAAGCTGGTGGCAGATGGTGGCAGCTGGTGGCAAACTTCCCTTGTGGTAACTAGAGAGAGAATTTTGATTCTTATGGTTTTCTCACTTAATCACCAGTATTTGGGATTGTCACTTAAATTTCCAGTTCCTCTGTGTCACTAGTCCCAGGAGGAAGCCATCTCAAAAGTTAGCACTGGCCCACACAACAGGAGTCCTGGGTCTGGGCTTGGCCATCTAAGGGTCCTCTTAAGTTGCAGAACCCCACAGTCCAATCTCCCCGCAACCGCTGGGTGGAACCGGCCCTCGGAACCTTTCCCCGTTTCCTTCCCATATCCTTTCCTGAGCTACACAAGTTAGAAAGTTAAGGACTCCATTTCCAAGGCCCTTGCAGTCACGGCTCTGCACGAGGATTGGGCTTTCCCGCCCAGACACACTACTGTGGTATGTGGAAGGTGGACATGAAGCACTGGTGATTTCTCTGTTACTTTGGCTGGCCTTTTTTCTGGGGATAAACAGTGCGGAGGGGGCTTTGGGCGCCTCTCCCAGACTCCCTTCGCGGGAGTCGGTCACTCATGGTTATACCTGCACCTTTTCTGGATGCTGGAGCTGCCTCTTCTGGAGACATTGGGACACGTAGT
>NW_007776237.1:8020-9154 GCF_000696425.1 Galeopterus variegatus | reverse complement strand
ACTTTATGTACTATGTACAAAGTGCTGAAAGGGATGAAAAGATGACTAGGTCATGCTCCTAATCCTTATGAAATTTATTGGTGTTCAGCACAGAGGGCATGAAAGCAATTACAGTCAGCCCTTGGAAATTGGTTTCAGGACACTCAGTGGATACCGAAATCTGAGGATGCTCGAGTCCCTGATAAAAAATGATGTAGTATTTGCATATTACCTATGCACATCCTCCTGTATACTTTAAATAAATCATCTCTAGATTATTTATAATACCAATACAGTGTAAATGCTTTGTAAATAGTTGTTACATGGTATTGGTTTTTTATTTGTATTATTGTTTGTTGTCGTATTCTTATTTTTTTTTTTTTCCTTTTTGTCTTTTTTCGTGACCGGCAACGGATCGCAACCCTCANCGGGAGCGTCGCCGCGCTCCCAAGTGGCGCACTGTAGCAGTGCGCCACCGGGCCGGCCCCAGTATTCTTATTTTTTTAAAGAATACTTTCTATCCACAGTTGGTTGAATCCATGGATGTGGAACCACCAATACAGAGGGTTGACTGTAATTACAACCCACCACAGATTGGAGTTAGTGTTCTGATATCCTGTGAGAATATTAATGATGCTGACAGCCCTTTTCTCATTAAATCTTATAGCCCTTATATTTCACATCACATTGTTTAGCAGTTTTTTAAAATTCTGCCCTCAATGTTTTTTTTGTTTTTTTTTTCTTCAGTAGTTTTTTATGGCTTTCCCAACTCAAATGATAACCTATTTTAGGTCAGGAAGGGGATCTCCAGAGTGGTGTTTCCCAAAATGTAATTGTATATAAATGCCCATGATTCTGCATGTCCAACAAGCTCCCAGATGCCAAGACTGCTAGTCCTCTGTCCAGCTCTTTTGTCCCCCCGAGTTCTTGCCACATTGCTCATAATATACTTGAAGATTCATGATTGCAAAATTAATTTTGAAACTATCAATCACTTCTATTGCACCTGAAAAGCTAGCTAGGGAATTCTTAAAATACAGTAGATACTTCATATGCTCAAGAGGTTGCCGGACAAATTGTGTTAGGATACTAATTTCCCTTGATGCTATAGTATGTGATCAGACTTGAAGATTGAACGTAGGCACATATCCTGTA
>NW_007776237.1:5564-6918 GCF_000696425.1 Galeopterus variegatus | reverse complement strand
TAATGGAACCCCCCCCCCCACACACACCATCCCCTGCACCTGCCAGCCCTGAAATGTGTGTTTCCACGTTAGCCAGCCTCTTTCAGTTCCTGGAATGCCCCGTGTGCTCCACCCCTGGTTCTTCCAGTGCTGTTTCCTCTATCTGCATGCTCCCCCTGGTTTCACTCCCCGTTTACACGTTCATTCTCATTTAGCAGTCTCTGTGTTTAGGACGCCTTTCTTGACCCCAGACTGAAGTTCCCAGGCTTTGCCTGTACTCCCACCAGCAGTCATATACTGTAATTTCCTGTTTCCTGGTCTGCTCTCCCTGTTAGGAAGAAAGGTTCACCAGACAGTCAGTCTTTGTCTTGCCCAGGTAGTAGCCTCAGGGCCTAGCATACAGGAGGTTCTCACTAGAGCTGGCTTCAAGAGCACTGCACTTTTGGACTTTAATGCTCAGCGGTTATTGTCTTGTACTTCTTAATCATTTATCTTTGAATTTGTGTTTTGTAAATGACGTCCAATGGAACAATGGAGCTTTCACCAGGGGCTTGGAGTCTAGGTTCCCTCCTGGTCTCACCTTCCCAGGATGCTCCCTTGCCCCCATACTGTGACCGCTGCTTTCTTCCTATTCCCCCCTGACTCCCCACCTGGGCACAGGAAAGGTACTTGTGCCCACCTGTGAAGTGGTGCACAGCGTCAGCAGTGTCTGCAAGGGTCTGCCCTCTACCTGCCGGTATCCATGTGCCCAAGGGAGCACAACATTGACTAGCAGATAAAAAACACAGTGAAACACTTTTTTTCCTGATTTCTGAATAAGGAGCCGTGCATTTTCATTTTGCACCGGGCTCCACAAATTATGTAGCTAGCCCTGGTTCTTAATGAGTATTTGGAGAGATGAATCAAAGTAATTTGATGAACCAAATGCAGTTTCTTCAAAGCAGTCACCTAGAGAGATTTTCCAACAGTGTTGTCATTTCCTAAAACATTTTCAGAAATTCTTTTTGAGAAAGTCACTTCTTTGCTTCACAATTATTTTTTCAAGCACCTACTATGTGCCAGTTTCTGGTGTACAACAGTGAACTATTCAGATAAGGCTGTGGAAACTCTATTCTTGGAATTTGGGGTGGATTTACTTTTTGAAAGAAGCCAAAAGTCTCTGGGGGCCATATCTGGTGCATAAAGTGAACCTAAAGCTAAATAATATCCATAATAGGACTTGAGACTGAATTAAACTTTACAACTATGGGCCCATAGGTTTAAAATATTGAGTTTCTTATGTGAGTGAACTAGTTCCAAAGATAATTTCCAAATATAAGTTTTAAAAACATTTCAAATTATTTTTTAATAAATGAAAAGTATCCCAAGATGACTA
>NW_007776237.1:0-620 GCF_000696425.1 Galeopterus variegatus | reverse complement strand
TCCTTTTGAGATTTTTATGGAAGCATTGTCATGTGGGTATCATTGATTATTAACTCCATTTTCAACCCTTCTCCCCTCTGTGGAGAATGAGGGGTGGAGCTGAAATTTCCAAGCACCTAATCATGGCTTGATCTTTCTGGTGACCAACCCCTATCCAGGAGTCCACCCAGAGTTGCCTTATTAGAACAAAAGACAGTTTTTTTTTTCTTTTTTCTTTTTTTTTTTTTGGAGGCTGGCTGGTGTGGGGAATCAAACCCATGACTTTGAAATTACAAGGCTTCACTGTAACCAGCCGAGATAACTGGCCAGCAAAAGATGCTCTTATCACCTGGGAAATTCCAAGAAATTAGGAGTTCTCTGTCACGAAGCAGTGTTAAAGACCAAATATTAGAAACAAAAGATGCTCCTAGCACTTCAATTGCTCAGGAAATTACAAGAGTTTTAAGAGCTCTGTACCAAGAACCATGGGCAGAGACCAAACATATATTACATACTCTATAATACAATAACATGTATATATACTGAAGTACATACTCTATATCAAGTTTGGGTCCAGATCTATAATGGCTACCATACTGGTCCTTTAAGGTAAAGCAATGAATAGACATCATCTCTGATTT
>NW_007776236.1:2267-3590 GCF_000696425.1 Galeopterus variegatus | reverse complement strand
ATAAATAAAGATATACAAATCAGAAAGGAATAAATGTAATTATCTCTATTAGTAGATGACCTGATCATATATGTAGAAAACTATTAAAACCGACTAAAAAACTTTTAAAAGTAATAAATTCAATGAAGTTGCAAGGAAAAAAAAGCAACATAAAAAACCAGTTGTATTTTCATACACAAACAATGAACTGTCTGAAAAAGAAATGAAGAAAGTATTGTAATCTTATTACAATAGCAACAAAAAGAATAGAATACTTAGGAAATAAACTTACCACAGGAAGTAAAAGATGTGCACACTAAAAATTATAAATCATTGATTAAGTAAATTAAAGAAGATAAATATAAATGGAAAGACATCCCATTTTCATGAATTGGAATAATTAATATTCCCTAAATGTCCATAATAACCCCAAGTGATCTATAGTATCAATGTAGTCTTTATCAAAATTCCAATGGCATTCTTTACCAGAATATAAGAGACAATCTTAAAATTTATATGGCACCCCAAAATACTTTGAATTACCAGTGCAATCTCAAGCATGAAAACCAATGCTGGAAGTATCACAATTTCTTAGTTCAAAATATATTACAAACTTACAGTAATCAAAACAGTATATATATAAAATATATTACAAATTTACAGTAATCAAAACTGGCATAAAGACAGATATAGACCAATGGAACAGAATAGAGATCCCAGAAATAAATACATACATCTGTGATCAATTGAACTTTGACAGTGTGCCAAGAACATACAATGAATTAAGAATAGTTTTTTCAAGAAATGGTGATGTGATAAATATATATTCATAGCAGAATAATAAAATTAGATTCTTACCTCACACCATGAACAAAAATTAACACAGAATGAATTAAAACCTTAAACATGAGATCTGAAACCATAAAACTACAAGAAGAAAACACAGGGAAAACCTTTTTGACATTAGTCTGGTCAATGATGTTTTCCATTATGACACCAAAAGCACAGGCAACAATCAAAAAATAGTCAAGTGGAATTCTATCAGACTAAAGGGCTTTTGAACAGCAAAAAATAATAATAAAAATTAAAACAATCAACAGGTGTAGAAAGGTCACCTGTGGAATGGGGTTGCATTATTTGCAAAACATGTATTTGATGAAGGATTATATTCAAACCTTATATCTGAGAAGGGGTAGTATTCAAAATATATAATGAACTCACATAACTCAATAGTGAAAAACAACCTGATTAAAACATGGGCAAAGGACCTGAATAAATATTTCTTAGGGGCCGGCCCGGTGGCGCACTGCTACAGTGCGCTGCTTGGGAAGCGCGGCGGCACTC
>NW_007776236.1:0-554 GCF_000696425.1 Galeopterus variegatus | reverse complement strand
GACTGTCAATGATACCTGAATAAAATTAGAAATAAAAATAATTAGGAAAAAAATTGAGGCACCTATTGGAATAGTCTTCAGCACAAATATAGGCAGACTTCCAGCAAGATCTTCCTGTTACAGCTGGCCCTCATTAAATGGATGGTGATGTAGAAAATATTGATTAAACAAACAAACCACAGTTTGAAACATTACTCATAATTCCCACCTGCAAGACCTCCCCACAGACATTAGCATATTGGAGAAAGTTCCTCTTCTCAGTCTTTCCCACCTGTGCCTATCACAGCACTGTGCACTAAATCAGTGAATTACCAAGAGCAAAGTAACTTTAATTTCAACAAGCTAATTGGAACAGATAGCAAATGGAGATCTTGCAGGAAAAGAACCGTGCCATTTTATTGATATAAACCTTCTAATTCTTGCCTATCTCTGGTGACAACATTCTGTGGGACGTTTACAATATGGGGCATCTCAGTACCTTAAGGTGATAGCGAAATGATGTGAGGTTTTGTGGTAAAAGGATAAGCTAATGGTAAAATTATATCTTACAGTCT
>NW_007776235.1:2025-3590 GCF_000696425.1 Galeopterus variegatus | reverse complement strand
TTTTTCTATATATACTGTATACTATTTCTTGGTTTGTTATTCATCTCTTAGCTTTATTCATGATTTATAAAAATTTTACTTTAAATTTTTATAAAGGCAATTTTTTTCTTCATGCTTCCTGGCTTTTGTATCAACATCCTAATTTAATTTATAATTGTATCAAAGTTTTAAAAACAGTTATGTAAATAATTACCCTTCATTAGCTTAATAATATTAATGAAAGTGAGATATTACATTTACATCATGTTTTATAGTTCGGCAAATGCTAATCTCAGATCTTAGAAAAATTTATTCATCCCTTCGATGTTATCTCATTTAATCTTCTCAAAAGCCTTAAAATGCAGAGACTATGATTGCCATTTAATAGATGAAAAAACAGATTCAAAGAATTGAACCTTAAAACTCCTTTTAAGATTAGGTAGGTAGTTAGATAGCAGCTCTGGAGCTTAAATCTAGTTGAGAAATTTAAAACAGATCTTGTGATTTCAAAATCCAGGAAAATGACTTATTTGGTAACATTGACATCTTGCCTATACTGTGATTTGGACTTCACAACCTTTCTTGAAAGATGGTTCCTATTCATGCTGATAAAACACACATCTGCAAAACATCAGTAACAGTAAACAATTCCAGAGCATCTCAAAATTACATGACTTCACAGCTGGGAATTTTGTTGGGACAGTGGATCATTGTCCAGGGGCCAGCCAGGTTTCACCTTGGCACTGAGTTTCTATAAACCAGCTCCTGGCGTGAGGATCCTGCAAAGGCCATCAGCAGTTGAATGAGGCTGTCTGGAGCAGTGATAGTGGTGATTCAGTTACCTCAAGGTGTCCCCACCCAGAAGGGAGTCCAGCTGCTTCATGTCCCTGAATGTGGAAGCAGGGCAAGAAGAATTCTTCGACTTAAAAGAGAGTTGTCCACAAATTTGTTTTCAGTTAGGGCCTGAAAGCATATGCTGGGACTGGGGAGAGGATCGACACCTCCTTTCTCTATTCCTATATTCAGGGAATTCAGAAGATTTTTGCTGATTCAAGCATACTGCTCTTTTTGGAAAACAGAAGGGACTGCAAAATTATAACTGAAAATCTAGACTATTTAAAATACATACAATCTTTAAAAAAAAGTGAAAAAATATTTGGAAAGTCCTTTCTCCATGAGTTCTAAAATTGGCTTTGGTGCTTTAGCTTAATGATTTTTTTGTTATTAATATCAAAGTTTTTGAAAAAATTTCTTTTTTGGTTGAAATTTAAAACTGAATATGTAGAATCATGAACATTGGATGCCAAGTCCTTCAGGATCCTTAGTTTGGGTCAGGTGGTACCCATCGGCATTCTGTTTCCACCTCGTGCTTACTCAATCATACTTCTTAATACAGGGGGTTGTAGTAATATTTACTGTCTGTCTCTCTTCCTGAACAGTAAGATTCTTGAAGATAAGGTCTACCTCTTAATTATCTTTGTACCTCAGGACCAAACTGTATCTGGCACAGAAATATTCTGGAAAAAGTTGGCTATGATTTCTTAAGCACTAGAATGTTACCATTGAGAGAACAAGAAACAAATCAG
>NW_007776235.1:0-896 GCF_000696425.1 Galeopterus variegatus | reverse complement strand
CTACTATCTGTGCTCTTGATGTTATTTACTTCTATGGTATCTGTATGACAGAAATACTTCACGTTCAATATTTACACAATGGAAACTGGCAAATGCTACAAACCAGGGTATTATTCTTTTTTTTCCCCAGAGTGCAGCTTTTTCAATGTTCTATTTGATTCATTCATCAAATCCATTTCAGCAACAAGTCTTGCCTATTTGACCTCACTAATACCTCAGACTCTCAAAAGTAAACGTCTTCTCTCCACTCCTCACGCTCTACCTTAATCCGGCTTTTTCTGCACTACTCTTGCTGCTGCTTCTTTAGTGGTCTGTGCACCCCAGCCTGTTCACTTTCTAGAACATTCTCCCCATGGTGGTCAGAATCGTTCCTCCTAAGGACAACTTTACCACTCTCATTTCTTTTTTCCTAAATCCTCTTATGGCACCTATAGTTTTCATTCATACATTTAAAGGCCTCCCTTACACACAGGCACTTTAAGTTAGGACTCCAGCCTCATTGCTGTCACTGACATTCCGTCCAGCNACTTTTCAGTTCTGCTACTTACCACCTAAGAAAATTTGGGCAAATGACTTAACTGCTCTGAACTTTAGTTTTCTCATCTGAATATAACAGTAATTGTAACTTACTTCTTGGGATCATTGGAAAGGTTAAAAAGGAAAAATATGTCATTCTTAGCATAGTGCTTAATATATAACACTAACAGAGAGTTAACTTTTATTACTATTTTGAAGTTTTACTCCTTTAAAATTCAGGGCCCACTCTCACTCCCTTGGGATAGTTGTCTCTGACCACCTCTGCTGGAAGTGTGATTTGAATATCTCTTTTCTTTGATGTTGCTATAGAGCCTTTCACAATTTTGCAGATTACTTTTAATTGTAACAAAGTAATAGAT
>NW_007776234.1:0-3590 GCF_000696425.1 Galeopterus variegatus | reverse complement strand
CGTGCGACCCGGAGGGCGCCCTGAGAGGCCCCGCTGTGGGTGGTGTCTGTGCCTCCGTCTTGTCTCTGATAACGCTAGGAAAGAAATCCCAGTGACCCCCAGAGGGGACAGGTAGCTTTCTAGAGGGTGCGCATACGGAAGGGACAGCCACAGCGCCAGCACCCGTCCTCCTGAGCCAAGCCGCCAGCTGCCTTGGGGACCTTGCCTCAGTGGCTCCGAACTAGGCTGTCGTTCCCGGGCCCGATGGCCAGCCTCCATATACCTTGGGGCTGGGGGGAAGAGAGTACGAGATTGACGGAGTCTTTTACCATTCTTACTATTTGAAGACTATCGTTTTTAGTAGATAATACATGCATGTGGTTTTAAAAATCAAGGCCGAGGCACGGCCTTGCTCGTCCCTGTCCCAAGCCCCTGGCACGGCGGGGGTTCCCGGCTCCCAGATCCTGCTCCTGCCGTCTGGGAGATCCCCTTCTAGAGGCAATGCCTGTAGGAGCATTTGTGTCTATTCATACCTCCCTTCCTTTTTTTTACCGTATCCTTTCCCACTCGTTCTGTCCACTCCATTTGATTCTTTATCCACCTCCTGCCTAATGACAGTACCAGGGAAAATGTCACCACCACTGCCCACATCCCTTGTTTTCCGGTGTTCCTCCTTGAAACACCTCTGCTGTCCTCAAATGTCTTTCATTGACAGGGTGGTCAGGGTAGGGAGCCACTAATGAGAAGACATTTCATTTATCTGCCATCACTCTCCTAGTTATTTGAAGAAGGGCACATTGGGGAAGAGTCCATGACTAGCTCTCTACCCACCTATTTTTTCCCCTTACACTGGACTTTCCAAGTGCATTTTAGGTAGAATCTGATACTGAGGGGAAGTGATGAAGGATATTTCCTGAAATTTCCTAGATNGCCGCAGGTGAGACGCAGGGAGCCGAGGAGGGAGGCGGAGGGCGCCCCCGGGGAGGGGCTGTGGCGCGTCTGGGGGCCCAGCGAGGGGCCTACGCCGGGCAGCCCCGACCTGGGAGCTTGTGTGCGCGGTGTGTGAAAAGTCAGGGCCCAGGTGACAGGACCGAGTGTTTCAGTGACCCCCAGAAGGGGCTGGGGGTCGTCCTGGCGTGCGACCCGGAGGGCGCCCTGAGAGGCCCCGCTGTGGGTGGTGTCTGTGCCTCCGTCTTGTCTCTGATAACGCTAGGAAAGAAATCCCAGTGACCCCCAGAGGGGACAGGTAGCTTTCTAGAGGGTGCGCATACGGAAGGGACAGCCACAGCGCCAGCACCCGTCCTCCTGAGCCAAGCCGCCAGCTGCCTTGGGGACCTTGCCTCAGTGGCTCCGAACTAGGCTGTCGTTCCCGGGCCCGATGGCCAGCCTCCATATACCTTGGGGCTGGGGGGAAGAGAGTACGAGATTGACGGAGTCTTTTACCATTCTTACTATTTGAAGACTATCGTTTTTAGTAGATAATACATGCATGTGGTTTTAAAAATCAAGGCCGAGGCACGGCCTTGCTCGTCCCTGTCCCAAGCCCCTGGCACGGCGGGGGTTCCCGGCTCCCAGATCCTGCTCCTGCCGTCTGGGAGATCCCCTTCTAGAGGCAATGCCTGTAGGAGCATTTGTGTCTATTCATACCTCCCTTCCTTTTTTTTACCGTATCCTTTCCCACTCGTTCTGTCCACTCCATTTGATTCTTTATCCACCTCCTGCCTAATGACAGTACCAGGGAAAATGTCACCACCACTGCCCACATCCCTTGTTTTCCGGTGTTCCTCCTTGAAACACCTCTGCTGTCCTCAAATGTCTTGTACTGTTGACGGTTTGGCTTTGTTTGCTTTTTGTGGTTTTTAAAATAATAATTTTCTGTAATAAACGATCCTACTGCAAGCATCTGCACATGAATAATAATTTATCCTGGAAATTTCCCCAAGCGTGGAATTACTGCATTAAAGGGGATGGTGGCGTGTGTGGTTCTTTACAGAAACTAGGAAATTGCTTTATTTGAGAGTAAAAAGCAAACACTGGTTTTCTACAAGAGAAACTAATTTTCCACCTATTAAATAAATGTAGAATATTTTGCATTGCACTTCCCATGGCCAGCCCAGGACCCCCAGAGTGGCGTGCCTAGGGTTTTTCCTCTGTGGGAACCTGGGGGAGTGGATGTTTTATACCTGCCTCCCAGCAACCCTGTGAAGAGACTCAGGGACACAGCTTTGTGGTAGACAAGGGGGAAGGAAGGATGTAGAGAGGGAGTTGAAGGGGAACAGGGAAGTGAGTAGGAAGGGAGGAGCAGGCCAAGACCCTTGGATGAGAAGAGTCCTGGAGCACAGTGCCCTGTCATTTAGGAACAGCCCCCAGATAATTTTGCTGAGAGACCACACATGTGGCTTACTTCCTGCCAACAATCAGCACAAAGTCAACTCTTTTCCAAGATGTTTTCTATGCTGGATCAAAACATGTTGAGAAGTGAAAAAAAAATCAGCAAATCAACCCATTTTTGTCTATTTTATAAAACAGAGTGGTTGACATTATTTTACTGAATTAACAGGTTCTTTAGGAGCTGTGTAAACTGTGTAACCTTAAATAACCTTGTAGCTACTCCAGTCACCACATTTTCCTTTATTTTGTTCATTTTTTTCATGTTGCATAATCTTGAACTGGATCCCACACATGTTATGAAGTTCAGGTTGGTTAGAATCTACCACCTCTAAGAAGACTTTTTATTGGGGTCAGGGCAAGGGAGGAAAGGACTAGATAGGGTAGAGGAATAATGAAGAGGAATGGGTTAAGTACAAGTTTGAGACTGGTAAGTTAAGCATAATTCTTAAGAGAATAGGGCAATGAGTGAAAAAGAGGTGAAAAAAATCATTCACCATTCATTCATTCATTCCAAATGTTTATAGCATGCCTGGCCTTGTGCCAGTCACTGGGAGCAAAATGGGAATTAACCCAAGCAAGGTCCCTGCTCTCCTGGAGCTTACAGATCCTTTGGGTTGGTAGCTGTTAGTATAATAACTGAGTATTCACTATAATTACAAAGTATTACTGTAATTACAAAGTGAGATCAGCTCTCTAAAGGAAAGAAACAAAGTTCTTTGAGGTTCTATATAGATGGACTGTGAGACCAGGGAAGACTTTCTCAAGGAGGTCTCCCTTGAGCTGAGAATCAAGGGCAGATGTGAATGTTGGGGATATGTTTGGTTTTGAGATAGGACCAGAATGTATCGGTTAGCAATTGCATCTGGCTGCTGGTCATCAAGAAGACTGGCTTCCATCTAGTCCTGGCCATACTACAGATGCACATATGCAGAGTTGGCATTTCTCACACATTGGAAAAGAATGCTTTATCACAGCATGGTTCATGCTGTCTTGAGTTGGTCATGGTTTTCCATTGCTTTATTCTTGCTTTTAAATTAAGTGTTTAGATTAACTTATAGTCTTATCAGTTTATACAATGAAATGTGCACATTGCAGTTCAAATGTGAATCATCCATAATCTCACTGATAACGTAAATATCCCGATACCAGATTTGGCTTCTACAGTGACAATTCAGTGTTATCACTGAATAGTTTCCCAGGTGAAAACAGGTGTGGTATAT
>NW_007776233.1:0-3590 GCF_000696425.1 Galeopterus variegatus | reverse complement strand
CAATAAAAATAAATAAATAAATAAATAAAAGAAACTCCTATGTTTCACATCCATTAAAATGGCTATAATTAAAAAGCAGAGAAAATAACAAGTGTTAGCAAGGATATGGAGAAATTACAATACCTGTACATTGCTGATGGGAATGTAAAATGGTGGAGCTGCTGTGGAAAACAGTTTGGCAGTTCCTCAAACAGATAAACAGAATTGTCATATGACCCAGCAATTCTACTTCTGAGCATATACCCTCAAAAATTGAAAACAGGTACTCAAACAAATACTGATACAAGACTATTCCTAGCAGCACTATTCATAATAGCCAAAAAATGTTAACAACCCAAATGTCCACCAATGGATGAATGGATAAACAAAAGGTGGTACATATCCATACAATGTATTATTATCCAGCCATAAGAGGAAATAAACACTGACACATACTACAATGTGTATGAACTTCAGACACATGCTAAATCAAAGAAGCCAGACACAAAAGGTCACATATTATATAATTTCATTTACATGAAACATCCACAATAGGTAAATCCATAGAGACAGGAAATAGAAAACAGATTAGGGTGCCAGGGCTTTTCAATCTAAAGCAGGGTTCTGCAGACATGATCATGGACCAAATCCAGACTGCCTACTGTTCCTTTAAAATTTTATTGGAACACAGTCATTTGTCATAGTCTTACTGTCTATAGCTGATTTCATGCTACAATGGTAGAGTTGAATAGTTGCAACAGACACTAAAGTGCATACAGTCTAAAATATGTACTATCTGGCCTTTACAGAAAAAGTCTGTGGATCCCTGATCTAAAGATATAATCATTCTTCATCTAAGGATATTTTATCTCCTTTCCGTTTTCTCTTTTCAGAACTCTTATCAGATAGATATTAGAAGTTCTGACTATACTCTTTACATCTCTGTGCTGTTAGACTATTTGCTGAAGAAATTCCTCAGACCGACTTTTTTTTTTTTATTGAAACATAATTGGTTATATATATTTGTGGGGTACAGAGGTGACTATCAGTATTTCTGCACAATGTGATCAAATCAGGATAGTTGGCATATTCGTCATTACAAAATGTATTCATTCTTTGTGTCTATTAACCACTTTCTCCCTAACCAGATTGATCATTCAGCTAACTGATTTAATTTTCAGTATGCCCATCACTATTCAGACCATCTACTGAGCTCATTATAACTATCATACTTTTTGATTTTTATATATGTTAATACATAAATATCATAAATATCACATACTATATATTATACAGTATGTATTGTATAACATACTTTATTACATATTATTTTATATATATATATATTTATGGCACCTTATTTTTTAGTGATGTTGTTCTCTGTGGCAGGGTTGGTCTGAAATAAGTCACGTTATATTAGCCAGAAACAAAAGTTTTCCAACAAATTTTTGAAATGTAGCATTCTGGCACCATTTTCTAAAAATTCATTGCGATTTTGTCTTCAACTTTCTCTCAAAAGTTATTTAGCTGGTAATCCTGATATCAATAGCTGATGAGGGTATTACAAGAAAGAGCAATTATGGGCCAGTCTCTCTCATTAAATAGATGCAAAAATCAACACCAAAATTTAACAGATAAAATCCAACTATATATAAAAAGGATAATACATCAGAACTAAATGAGATTTATTCCAGGAATTTGGGGGTAGATTGATACTGGAAATTCAATCAATGTAATTCATCAGATTAACAGAAAAACCGTATCATCATTTTGACAGATGTAGAAAAAACATTTGATAAAATCAGCACCAGTTAATGATAAAAACTCTGAACCAAGAGGAATAGAAGAAAATTTCCTTAATCTGATAAAGAATACTGATTAAAAAAAAATCTGCATTAATCATCATACTTAATGGTGAATTATTTAAGGTTTTTCCCTGAAATTGAGAATGACACCATAAAACAATAAGAAAAAGATAATCAACCTAACTTAAAATAGGGCAAAAGACTTATCAAACAAGCATTTCACAAAAGGGCATACTTAATATTCTCTATTTTTTTTGGCAGCTGGCCAGTACAGGGATCCAAACCCATGACCTGGTGTTACAAGGCTGTACTCTAACTGAGCTAACTAGCCAGCCCTAAAAATGCAGTTTAGAATCCACCAAATATAAGGTATATGTTAATTATGTTAGTCAGTGCATAAAGATTTATATTTGTTTTATCTACACTGTAAAATAAACATCAATAATTACCTTTTCCCCTATTCTTTTGGCCTTCAATTAAACTCTGATTTTTGACGTTGCAATCTCTTCTTTCTTTTTATCTGTATTTTCCAGGTATATATTTGAAAATGTGTTCTTTAAGTATAGCGAATTAAATCAAATGTTTTTAAAATTGTTGCAATATAAATATAAAACTACTTTCTGAAAACTGTAGATGGTGAGGGATTGCTGTACTTTAATTAGGGAGCTATATAGCCACTTAGGTTTATTGACACAATTCTTGTTTGGTCATTTCTGTCATCTCATTTTAATTCCATTTGTAGGGTTCCTAAACTATGTTTTATTTTGTTTTTCTATATTCTAGCTTCTTTCATTTGCTTTTTCTCGCTAGTCATTTGCAAGTTAGAAATCTTGCATTCCAGTTTCTACTAATGGTTACTTTTGAATTAACTGTTTAAAAAATACTTCATAGTTCCCTGATTTTCTAAATTATAAACAAAATTATCTTTTTACTTCTACATAAAATGTGTTACTACTAAAAATTAATTCTATATTTTAATAGCTCTGAGGATATTGGAGCTCTCCCCCAAATTATCCTATAAGTGCATCATCTTCTCCATAGTGTCCCATAAAGTATTTCCTTAACCCTTTTTCCATGTCTTCTTCCATTCCTAAAACTTTTCACTCTATTATATCCTCAATCTCTATCTCCTTAACTGAAGGCACCACCACTGCCCTATCAAATGGTAGTTGTACCTCAGGGCGAGGAGAGGGTATTGGTGTTCTCCTTACAACCCATTGTGATCTCCAAATCCCTAGTAGTATGACTGAATCAAACCAAACATGCATTTAAAAATTGTTGGAATATCTACCTTACTCTTTCCACTCTACCTTTATGTCTACCATCACCCAGAGCGACTTCAATGTCTACATGTATGATCCACCCAAGACCACTGTAACTCATTTTCGCAACCTCTTTATCTCCAATAATCTTCTACTCCATTCCACTTCAGCATCTATTCCCATGGCTGTGACTTGGGTCTTGACATCATAACTGTTTCACCTCCAAAATTACTAAGTCAAACACCTTATTGTCTGATAACTTCCTCTTCATCCAACTTGCTTGTTCAACCACTTTGTTTATAACTTTTATTCAACCTCATTTGGGATGTCCAGCTCACTGATCATTCCACTTTCTCTCAGACAATTAACCTTCTATTTTTTTTCACTTCTTTATCTCACTTAGATTCCATTGTCCACCCTCCTGCCACTATTCTAAACTTGCTTGCCTCTTTGACTTTTCATTGTACACATTTAGCAAAATCCAGAGCTAGTTAAATACAAATAGCTTTTTTTCCTAGGGCTATGGCTGAAGACCTAAGTACTA
>NW_007776232.1:0-3590 GCF_000696425.1 Galeopterus variegatus | reverse complement strand
GTGTGTGTGTGTGTGTGTGTGTGTGTGTGTGTGTGTGTGTGTGTGTGTGTTTACCACATAGTTAGCAGGAATTTGGACCACAAACCTGTGTGAGAGCTGGTCTATGGTAGTGAATTAAAAATTTAAAAAGTTGCCTTCAGGCAGTGCCAAGCATGAAACAGAAATTTACTTTATTATCTTTGTTTCTTGTTCACCCTTGTAGAGAAGGATGTAATTAGATTCCTTAACTTGGGTAGCCCTAGAACTTTCTTCTCTCCCCTGTATTCTGATCGCCTTGAGTACCAAGGCTTCCTGTCCATTTAGGCCACTGCCTCAATTCAAGTGCTTATTACCCTTTTCTGATACTATTATAATTGCTACTTTATCATTTACAAATTTATATATTTTTTTCTATGAAAAAGCAAAACAAAACAAATAACAGAAAACCAAGGGCATAAGGAAAAACTTGTAGATAAAGGAAAATATGGAACGCTTCACGAATTTGTGTGTCATCCTTGATCAGCAGCCATGTAATCTCTGTATGGTTCCAATTTTAGTATATGTGCTGCTGAAGCATGCATATAATCGCTCCTCTGTTTGTTTCTTGGTTTCCAAACCTTTCTCCCTCACCTCCATTTTTTTTGGCAGCTACCTGGTGTGGGGATCTTGAACCCATGACCTTGGTATTATAAGGCTGTGCTCTAAACAACTGAGCTAACCGGCTAACCCCTCACCTCCATTTTTACACTGTCATCAGAGTGATCTTTCTAAAAAATAAAATAGGTAATATGATTATCATACAAAGAGGAGACATTAGGCATGAAAGGAACTTCACAAACTGTCAGTAGACGGCAGACGCAGCCTCACCTCACCCACAGCAGAATCTCTAGCCACTTCCTCTACCATATGATTATCATACAAAGAGGAGACATTAGGCATGAAAGGAACTTCACAAACTGTCAGTAGATGGCAGACACAGCCTCACCTCACCCACAGCAGAATCTCTAGCCACTTCCTCTACCCTGTGTAGTCCATACTTAAGCCACACTAGGTTATTCATCTGTTTCTGAACATTTGATGCACGTCAGCATCTCCCTGCCTTTGCACACGCTGAGATCCCATCTAGGACACCTGTGATGCTCATGGCTGGGACTGGGCTGAGGCAGGTAAGGCATCTAGGGTGCAGAATTTAAGGAGGCACTCACGCCCAGGCTCAGTGAGGTATTGCTTCTGCCTAAAAAACTGCCTGATGCCATGGTTAAAGCCAACCTCATATGTTACCTGTTTGCCTTCCTAAAAAAGGAGTGTAAGTTGTGCTAAATACCATATTCCATGAGGACAGGGACTATGTTCACCAGTTGAGTGTCTGGAACAGTACCTAGCACATAGCGGGTGTTCAATAAATATTTGGTGGGTGAATGAATGAATGAATGAATGATTGAATGCACAGATTCTGGGTTTCCTGATGGCAGAGAATAAGTCATATTCTTCTCTTCCTCTGTCATAATTCACTCATATTAAACCCTTAAGGTATTTGTTGGTTGAATAAATGGAAGGAGGACCTGTTTAGTCTAATCCAGGCCTTGGGAGGTTTCTGGATGAAACTTCCTCCTAGTACCACACCTTGCCTGCTTGCTAACACCTCCTTCTTCGTGAGGTTTTATGGTAGGGCATAGGTACAGTCGGGCACAGACGACCAAAGCCGTGGGCCATCAAACTACCTAGAAGCTTCTAATATACAATACGATTCTTGAGCTCCTCTCTCAGAGACTCCGATTCCATTTTTCTAAGGCAAAATTTTTAAAAAAATCCCTGGCTGGTTTTGGTAATCAGTCAAGTTTGGGGACCAAGATACCATGGCACTGATAATCAAATTTTAGTTTCTAGATAGTCACACGAATTTTTGTAAGAACAGTGATTGCTCTAATGATTTCAGAATCCTGAATATTTTAAAAATACTTACATATCTGCAAATGTTTCTTAAACATGCCATAAGACATCCTGAGAGTGTGGAGTAGGAAGAGAAGACACAGCCACAAATATAATATTTGTGAGATTCACATCTAATCTTTTTATTTTTTGTCTTCTAGAAAATTCAAATGCCATCCCAAAGGATACACTGTCCTAAATGGATGGACTGGAGGGTGATGACCAGCAAAGAAAGCTGAAAAAAAGAAAAAAAAAAAAAAAAACCCCATCAAACTTAAAATAATTCCAGTCTTTACAGAAAGTAACACTCATTGGAGAATAAAGTCCATAAATAATTGAGATGGCTGATGGAACAAATAGCTGAAGGAGAAACAGACACATTCAGTATGAGTCTCAAGCTGCTCTTCGTCCATCAGTGACATTTACGTCTAAGTACATCACAGGCATTTGGAAACAATGAATGTCATGGAGGTGTTAAGTTCAAAGACATTAAAAGTAATCTACTCCCTTAGAAATAAAACACCTAACCTAAACCATGCTCAGTGAGACAGAAATAGCTTCTGTAGTTCTCACTGCTCTTTAATTTCTATTTCTACCATTTCATTATTCATCATTTCTATGCAGTTCACTTTGTCTGTTTATTTAAAATGTGATTCCAGACGACAGGCAACAGTCCCAGTGTTCTGTCTTGCACAGCCCTTTCCGCCCTGAGAAACAGAAATTATATAACTTGTTTTCAATTACGCAGACTGGGGAGGATTCACATGTTCAGTTTGGTGAGCTTCCAGGAAATAATTTAAAAGTGTTTATCTGAAGCTTATCCAGACTTTCTTGATCTAGAAGTTAGACAGAAAACCCAGCAGAGAGTTGAAAGAAACCGGGCTCTGAAGAGAGGCAACTCTAAGTGCTGATCTCAGCCAGGACGACGCTGAGCTGTGATACCCCCAGTATTTGCACCTTGGAAAGTGAAAGACACAGTTCTAGGACTGATGTGATTTAGAAACTCCATTCATATTAATGTTTGCTACCATGTACTGTTGTTTATTGTTCTGGTTACTTTTGCTGTGTAACCAACTACCCCAAGGTGTCATGGTATAAACCATTTTACAGTCATACATCACTTAACAACAGGGATACATTCTGAGAAATGTGTCATTAAGGGATTTTGTCATTGTGCAAACATCATGGAATGTACACATCTAGGCTAGACTTTTATACAACTGGCAGTGCAGCAGGTTTGTTTACACCAGCATCACAACAAACATGTGAGTCATGTGTTACGCTGTTACAGCACATCAGCTATGACAACACTAGGAATTTTTCAGCTCTATTCCGTTATAATCTAATGGGACCACCATCAAATATGTGAAATGTCCTTACATAGTGCATGACTGTATTTTGCTCATGATTTTGTGGGTCAGAAGTGTGGAAAGGGCTCAGCTGAGTGAGTCTTGCTGGTTGCAGTCAGATGTTGACCATCGATGAATGCTTTACTGAGCTGGATTTCCAAGTTGCTCCACTCACGTGGCTGGCAGTTTATGTGACCTGTCTGCTGGGAGCCCCACCGGGCTTGTTATCTGGAGTATCTACATGTGGCCTCCCCATCCCGGTGATGTTAGGATAGTCAGACTTCTGACATGGGAGCTGACTCCTCCCAGAGCAAGCATTCCACGAGAACCGGG
>NW_007776231.1:2794-3590 GCF_000696425.1 Galeopterus variegatus | reverse complement strand
CAGGACTGGGGCTCAAACTCAGGCTGTCTTGCTTCAGAATATGTGGTTTTATATATATATATGTAAAACACATACAAGACTTTAACTATATGTATTTTGTTTTTGTTTCACAATTATCCTGCTGGATAGATCTGTAATTCCTGAAATGTACATAATAGGTCTTTTAAAATTAATGGAACTTGAACAAATTTACATTGGAACCTTATAATTCAATAATTTTAGATCATCTTTGATTCTTCCTGTTTGCATTTATACACAGACCAGATTAAATTAAAAGATTAGATTCCTTTTCAATTACTGAAGTACATAGAATAATTAATTAGTAGAAACAGAGATTGACGATAGAGCTGGAAGAGATATTAGATATTTTCTGTGACTTTCAAACCTGTTTGACCACAGTAAGAAATATTCTACATCAAAACCCAGTAAAATTATTGTTTGTACCTATGTAGATATACACACACACTCTTTCTCTCACACACACATTCACACACTCTGACACTGAAAACAAATTTCATAGAAATATGCCTACTCTTAATACTGATGATGTACTTTGATTTTATTTTCTGTTATCTTCTATTTCATTAAAAACATACTAGTCAAGGTCTGGCTGGTTAGCTCAGTTGGTTAGAGTGTGGTGCTGATAACACCAAGGCCCAGGGTTTGATCCCTGTAGGCCAGCTGCCCCCCCCAAAAAAAACCAAAAACAAACAAACAAAACCCAAAACATGCTAGTCACAACCTACTAAGTTGGTTGAGTGTGTTGTCATAACACATAAGATTAAAAAACACTAAT
>NW_007776231.1:0-1789 GCF_000696425.1 Galeopterus variegatus | reverse complement strand
TTTAACTCTTTATCATGAAAATTTTAAATATAACGATTAAACACTGATTCTTCTTGAGGTTGATAATGGTTTCTTATCATTTTTATTAGTATTACTGTAGGATTTGCTTTTTTTTTTTATTTTGAGCAGTTTAGATAAGATTTTTCATTTTAATACCTTCACTTGCTCACATCATTCCTCTAAAGAAACCTGATCCATTACACCAAGGTGCTGACATTAGGTACATTGACATTTGCTTATTCACTTTACCAAACTAAATGTGTCACCATAGGGAGTGCCATGCAGTAGACACACAGATAGACTGGATTAAGGCCCATGCCACTCATTAGTGACTTCTGGGCCTCAGTTTCCTAATCTCTAACATTAATATGAGCTAAATAATCTCTTGGATTCTGTCCAGATGTAAAATGGCATAAGCATAGAAGTCTTCTAAGTAGGAAGTTGTCTTACTACATCTAAAATGAGAGATTGTATTATAGATATTTAGTGTTTCTATAATCTCTATTGCGTAACTTCAGTGTTCTAATTGAAATAAAGATTTCTTCTGAATGAAAGTTTAAAAAATAAGAAGTGAATGCATTAAATATGAAGATATCATTATTCACAGTCTTGGGAAACGTAAGATAACCTGTTTAATGTGATCTCAATACTTCCAGAATCACGTGTTTATGTGCAAAACTGTATTCTACTCTTATTTTTTCAATAATATAAAGTGTTAAGTACCTACTAAAATAAAGTAATTGTTTTTTCCATTGAGATTAGCTCTTTACATTAATTTAACCTGGTGGGGCAAGATTGTCCTCTTCCACATTAAGCTTTATGAAATACTTTGTATTTCCTGAACAGAGTCTTGCTAAGCTGCAGGAGCGATTTCATTTGGATCAGAACATTGGAAGATCTGAGCCAGATTTGAGATCCAGTCCTGTGAACTCTCATTTATCTCTCTCCAGACAGACCCTTGATGCTGGGTCACAAACAAGCATTTCTGGAGATGTAAGTTATTTATGTCATAGGGGTGGCCAAGTGCTGTCCTTGGTAGGCCTTAATTACAACATGGATGGTAACCGGAACAGGAACTAGATGTGTGGTTTGGATTCTGCTGTGTACATTCAGTGTTTTATTCTAATGACATTGGTTTTAAAAATCATAGTGTTATCTTTTCTGTCTAGGTGCCAAGCATATCAGAATTTGTCCATACGAATAGCTTTGTTCAAAATTTCTCACACTGTTTCTTCAGAGACACTAATAAAAAGCTAGAGACACAGGAGAATGTAACTTTTTCCTGTTAAGTGTACAGTCTTGGAAATTCAGGTTCTTTCAAATAAACATCAAGGCTAGTGAGAAACAAAATATATACCTTTTAAAACTAACAAGAAAACTTGTTTTGTAAATCCAAAGTTGATTATACATATTAAAGTGATTATGATTAATATCTGACATTTGAAAATATTTAATGTGGCTTGAATATTATTAACTATTTTGCCTTCTCTTTTTGGGATGTCATTAGCAGGTATTTACTTTTGAATAACTTCCCAATTATTTTCATATTCTCTTATGCTTCTTTGAAGTATGTGTTATGAAAGTAAAACAGGTAGAGATCAACAGTAGGGCTTACCTGTTTGAAAATTAATTGTTGAAGTTATTTAGTTTATGTTTTGTACAGCCGAAAGCTAAATGGTGGAAATTTTAGCTCATAAAAGCAAAGAAATTAGTTCCAGTTCATAAATTTTATTGACCTGTACACCCTTCATAAACTCTTAGATACCAGACACATTTACCTGGTATTTTT
>NW_007776230.1:3218-3591 GCF_000696425.1 Galeopterus variegatus | reverse complement strand
TGGCTGTGAATACGGACAGTAAAGCCTGTGTTATGAGGATATGCTAAACATGACCCACAGGCATTACCCAAGCCAAGACGTGTAGTTAATGTAAAGCAGTATCACCTACCGGGAGGACATGCAGAGATAAGTGCTACTATATTGGAATTAGAGAAAGTTGGCATTATTTGTCTGGCTCAGAGCCCATTTAATGCTCTGGTATGGCCAGTGAAAAAGCCTGATGGTACCTGGAGAATGACTGTAGATTATCAAGAACTGAAAAAGTACGGTCTCCTTTGCATGCAGCTGTGCCTTCATTTCATGACTTGATGGATCTGCTGACGACTCAGCTGGGGACTTATCAATATGTATTGGACCTTGCAAATGCTTTTTT
>NW_007776230.1:0-1278 GCF_000696425.1 Galeopterus variegatus | reverse complement strand
TAGCTATTCTCTATCCAACTTTGAAAAATATTTTTCTTGATACAGAATTTGATTACAATGTAATAATTTTGTCTTTTCAAGCTCCCTGAGAAAGGATTGTATCTAAAATATTTTTTAAAACTATACCCTGTTTCTGTAGATCAGATGGTTATTTTTACTTACGTTAAGAAAATGGAAGTATTATTTCTATGTGAAGAAAAATACAGAACTTTAAAAATTAATTTATTGAATATATACTTTGTGTTCATGATACAAAATACAAATGGTATGAAAGAGTGTAAGTCATCCTATTATTTCATAAGAATTAATAAATAGAAAATAAAATTTTAAAAAATCGACTCAAAATAGATAAAATACTTAAATGTAAGACCTGAAACAGTAAAACTACAGGAAGAAAACATAGGGGAAAAGCTTCAAGACATTGGTCTGGGCAAGGATGTTTTTAGTATAACCCCAAAAGCATAGGAAATAAAGTAAGAACAGACAAATGGGAGCATATCAAACTAAAAAACTTCTGCAGAACAAAGAAAACAATTACCATAGAGAATAGACAATCTAAGGAATGGGAGAAACTATTCACGAACACACATCTGATAAGAGATTAGTGTACAAAATATATAAGGAACTCGATGGCAAGAAAAAAATAAATAACCTGATTAAAAAATGGGGAAAGTATCTGAATAGACATTTCTCAACAGAAGAAATACAAGTGGCCAACCAATATATTAAAAAATGCCCAACTTCACTAATCATCAGAGAAATGCAAATCGAAACCACAATGATATACCACTTCATACCTGTTATAGTGGCTGTTATCAAAAAGATGAAATATAAGTGTTGACAAGGTTATAGAGAAAAGGGAACTATTGCAAACTGTTGAAGAAAATGTAAATTGATACATAAATTATAAAAAATATTATGGATATTACTTAAAAAATTAAAAGCAGAACTATCATATGATCCAGTAATTCCACTTTGGGGTATATATACAAAGGAAATAAAATAAGTATCTTGAAAAGATATCTGCACTCTCACATTCACTACAGCACTCTCATATTCACTACAGCATTATTCACTGTAGCCAAGATACAGAATCAAGTTAACTCTTCTTTGAGAAATTAACAGATAAAGAAAATGTGATATGTATGCACAAACACACACACACACATACACACACACACTGAAATATTATTCACCTTAAGAAAGAAGGAAATTCGGGGGCTGGCCCGGTGGCACACTGGATAGTGCGCCGCTTGGGAAGCGCGGCGGCGCTCCCGC
>NW_007776229.1:3244-3591 GCF_000696425.1 Galeopterus variegatus | reverse complement strand
CACCCAGCATGAGCAAATACAGTCCAAGGCTTTCTTCCAATATGTGAGGCTCAAAGATAGAAAGAAGAGTGACAATGGTGACAATAAAGGACTAAAATGACATAGCTAGAGATTTTAGTTGTAGGACCAGTCTACTTTATCAGTCAGAATTATATCCTTATCCAACTGTTCTTAATAGAAGATGATCTTTCACTCCTTGTGAGGGGAGGCCTAGAATTCAGTTACTGCAATTCAACAAAAGCTCCTCCTGGATGTTGAGCCTCTGAGATGAGACAGAGCCATTGTCATAAAAAGAAATCTTGCAAATATAATAAACCACATATTTATGTTAAAATCATCTAGGCTCC
>NW_007776229.1:0-1534 GCF_000696425.1 Galeopterus variegatus | reverse complement strand
AGAATGTGTATTCTGATGTTAAACAGTTTACAGAAGTCAATTATATCCAGTTGATTGACAGTATTTTTGAATTCAACTATGTCCTTAGTAATTTTCTGCCTGCTAGATCTGTGCATTTCCAATAGAGTGGTCCTGAGATTTCCAACTGTGATAGTGGATTAATCTCTTTTTCTTTGTAGTTCTATCAGCTTTTGCCTGATGTAGTTTGACACTGTTGTTGGGCACATAGGCATTAAGGACTGTTAATGTCTTCTTGGAGAATTGACCCATTTATTATTAATGCCCTTCTTTATTCTTAATAAATTTCCTTGCTTTGAAGTCTGCTCTGCCTGAAATTAATAGAGCTACTCCTGCTTTCTTTTGATTAGTTAGAATGGTGTATATCTCTCCATCCATTTATTTTTTTCTTTTCTGCACTTTGGTATTTTATTACTTTAAAATTTCAGGCTTATGTACAGTATATAAGAGCACTGTTAAAATAAAAAGTGGAACTAAGATGGCCTGGCTTAGCACAGTCAATGAGCCTCTCTGAGTAGCATGGCCCCGGCGCCACCACTCTGCCCCTGGGGGCAGTCCCTGGTCCTGGGGGCTTCTTGGTACTGTGTAATCTGTGTGTCCCTGATGAACAGCCACCAGCAGCCTCCAAGTGGCTGAGGGATGGTGCATGGTCCAGAACTTGGGAACTTCTCCAGCCACCAGGGACCCTCAATAGCCAGAGGCCCCTTCCCCATCCAGCTGGTTTTGCAGCTGCCCTGGTAGAGCTCAGGACAGACTGCACAGTCTTATCTCCAGAGGTCTAGAGTTGCCACGGATGCTGCCCCTGCACGTCCGCCACTTGATCCAGACGTGGGGCTCTGGTGGCAGCTACCATGCTCAGAGAAGTTGCTCTGTGCTGGAGGAGAAGATGTCCAGGAGCCACCAGGCTATGGAGGGTTTGAGCTTGACCTGGTCTCAGCAGGGTGCTCACATTTCCCGTATGTACAGCACCTTGTCCAGATTGCCCTTGACTACCTTGTCTTTGGGGTTCTTCACCAACATCACCAGCTGGGCCTGGAAGCTGATGATCAGCACCAGCCCCTGCTCCATCATCTTGCCCATGGCCAGGTTGACGTTGTCAATGTCAAGGATATGGGAGTGGAACTGGAAGCTCATGGCGTTGGCCTTCTGGATTGGGTGGACCAGCTGGCTGTAGGTAGCTTCACAGCACCAGTCTTTGAGAATGTCAAGCTCTCCAGAAATCACGACATCCAGGACATTGGGGATGATGTCGTTCCCACACTGCTGCAGAAACTGGTGTTAGTCAAAGGCCAGGTCCACCAGGAGGATCTCTGTGAGCACTTCCAACACTTCCATCTTCGAAAACAGAACCCCCAGAAAATCAGTAACCTTGTCTGTCAGGTCCCAGGATGCCCAGATGAGCAGGTTGTCACTTTCATCATACTTCATCTTCTTTTCGAAGAACTGATTGAATACCACATTTTTTCCTTGAGGTCCTTCCATTGCTGTTACCATTTGGAGTCCTTGTGCAGCACAA
>NW_007776228.1:0-3591 GCF_000696425.1 Galeopterus variegatus | reverse complement strand
TTTAAAGGCAAATGGGGAATGGAGGTTTTTTACATAATCCTATCAGCTTAAAGGTCAAGAGAATGCATCCTGTCTCAATGCCTAGCTATTACAATCATGCAGTGTTCACGAGTGTGGAAGCACGTATTTGGCCAATAAGGGCTAAGGCAAGATTCCTGCAGACACTCCCACCATACTTCCTCCCAGCGCCATCTTAGGCTGCCACGTTAATATGCCCTTGTGGGCCCATAATGGTGCCACTTGTAATGTCACTTAAGGTGGCATTAGTTTTTAAGGCCCGACACTTCTGGAATAAGATTACATGAAAAGGGAAACAAAATCCTTATGTCATAAATTGATAAACAGCTTTTTTTCTACCACAGCTTATATGTAACATTAAGCACACCGAAATTTTAATTAATTTTAAGCTTTGTGACCATAGTATGCAACTTCATTTAGTGGAAATTCTTTCTGAATTATTTTATATATTTGAATTATATAAAAAAACAACACATTAAGAAATTCCTATGAAATGATGCATTTACACTAATTGGATTACATTAGGTAAGAATAAAAAATGATGTCAATGTATTATGAAAATAAATGCCATATATTACATTAAAATAGTATAAATAGCCTAAGCAGTAAGTTTTAGGGAATGTGTTTGTTGCATGCTTTTCTGTTGTTCAAACAAGTATGAACTAATTGAGTCAAATTGAGTTTCAGTATTAGTTTTATACATCTGATTATCTGTAGCATGTACAAACAAGAAAGATGGAAATTTAACTGAAGTGAGATATCTATGATAGATACTATACATAAATTTGCAGGCTATTTAAAGTGTGTATCTTCTTAAAACAAAGTTTTTAAAAGAGTCACTCAGAAATATGTACTCAGAAGATGCTATGTATCATCTCTGTGCTGTTTTTGTGTGGAATTATAAGGGACTATAAGGTATAAGTCTGATCTTTTTCTACCTAATACATCCTAAGTATAATCCATTTTTATATGTGAAACTGTTAGAAATAAAAATCAATATATATTCCTGAGTTATATTACAAAATGTATAGAAATGTATTCAGGGAAATGAGAAATGATTAGAAATGAGTTAAATTAGTCAAATAGATATGTATGGTAAAAGTATTTAGTTTGGAACTACATACAGTACAGGGAGTAATATGGATAAGTGGAAACTAGAAACAAGACAATTACAAGAAACTGCTAATAAAGGTGGAGATGTGGGAAGAAGCAAAGACAATCATATTCCGAAATGAAGCCAAAGAAAGTAAAATGACATAATGTAGAAACATTCAATTTGTAGTAATTGACTTAATGTTGAATTCCAACTTTGATAGTTAATGTTATGTGCCAATTTGGCTGGACCACAGTTCCCAGTTAGTTGGTCAAACATTGGTATGGATGTTTCTGTGAGTAAAGCAGATTGTCTTCCTAATAAAAAGGTAGATCTCATCCAATCAACTGAAGATCTGAATAGAAGAAAACGCCAGCCTCCCCTGAGCAAGAGAGAATTCCATAACAGATAGCCTTCAGACTTAAATTGCAGCATTGTCTCTTTCCTGGGTCTTAGCCTGATACCCCTGGACCTGAACTACAGTATTGGCTTTTCTCTGGGACTCCAGCCTATCAGTCTACCCTGATATTTTGGATTTGCCAGCTTCCATCATCATGTGAACCAATTCCTTAAAATAAATATATTTCTTTATACACACTTAATACATTGGTTGTGTTTCTCCAGAAAACTCTAATACACAGACCTTGAGCTTTGCTATCTGTACAATTATGAGTAATGTGATTAAAATAAATTGTAATAATAATAATAATAATGTTTCTTTTTAAAAATGAAAATAAAAATGTTTATTGATTGCAGAATATTAATATAAAATGAAAATAAAATAATGCATTTAGATGATTTGTCTGCACAAATTATTTCCCCCTTTGTAAATATCTTTCAGATTATAGACTGGAACTGTTTTCACTGGTTATAAAACATTTTCTCACTCAATTCTCTCATATAAGTTACCAATTTAGCATCACAAACTTAGTCAAAGATAATTTTAATCATTCTCTAATTCATTTCTCAATTTTGAATTATGTTGGTTATAAATAGGAATAAAAACTATAGTAACATTTAATGTTACAACTCCTATGAATTATTTTTTTTATTCAGATAATTTATAATCCATGTATGTGGGATACAATGTCGATTTGCAACAATGTGTACAATGTGTGACAGTTAGATTGGGACAGTTAGCCTATTCATCACTACAATATGCAATTATACTTTGTATCTGTTAACCAGTTCCTCATTAGACCCCAGTTCCTCCCCCCTCCTTTTCCACCTCTAGTAACCATAGTTCCTCTCTCTCTTTCTAAAAGTGCAACATATAACTGTGATTGTTGTTTCTTTCTTTCTCTTTGTCTCTCGTTATTGTTTATTTGTTTATTTATGCATTCAGCTCGCAGTTATGAGTGAGAATGTGGTATGTCTCCTTCTGTGCCTGAGTTATTTCACCTGGGATAATTTTCTCCAGGCTCATCCATGTTGCTGCAAATGTCAGAATTTCATTATTTTCTATGGCTGACTAGTATTCCATTGTGTATATATACCACAATTTCCACATCCAATCCTCCACTGATGAACATCAAAGTTGGTTCCATTGCCTAGCTCCAGTCAACAAATATAATACACCACATCTACAAAGTCAAGAACAAAATCCATATGATCATCTCAACAGATGCAGAAAAAAATATTTGACAAAATTCAACAGTCCTTTCTCGATAAAGACTCTCAGCAAATTAGGTATAGAAGAAGGTATCTCAATATAATAAAAGCCATATGTGATAAACCCACTGCTGATATCATCCTGAATGAGGAAAAGCTGAAAGCTTTCCCCTTAAGATCATGAACAAGTCACCACTCCTATTTAACACAATATTGGAAGTACTCACCAGAGCAATTAGACAAGAGAAAGAAATAAAGGGCATCCAAATAGGTAAAAGATGAAATCAAATTGTCCCTGTTTGCAGATGATATGATTCTATATATAGAAAACCCAAGAGAGTCTACCAATAAACTCTTACAGCTGATAAACAAATTCAGTAAGGCTGCAGGATGCAAAATCAATACATTTTTATAAAACCAAAGCATTTTTATACTCCAACAACAAACTAGAAGAAAAAGAAATCAAGAAAGCAAGCCCATTTACATTAGTTACCAAATAAATAAAATACCTAGGAATAAATCTAACCCAGAAGGTGAAAGATCTCTACAATGAGAACTACAAATCACTACTGAAAGAAATTAAAGAAGACACCAAAAGAAGGAAAGACATTCCTTGTTCATGGGTAAGAAGAATCAATGTAGTAAAAGTCCCATACTATCCAAAGCCATCTATAAATTCAATACAATCCCCATCAAATACCAATGACCTTCTTCACAGAAACAGAAAAAGCAATCCAAACATTCATATGGAGCCAGAAAAGACCCTGAATAGCCAAAGCAATCCTGAGCAAAAAAAGTAAGCTGGAGTCAGTATACTTCCTGAATTTAAACTATATTACAAATCTATAGTAACACAAACAGCATGGTAC
>NW_007776227.1:3276-3591 GCF_000696425.1 Galeopterus variegatus | reverse complement strand
GATGTCTAATGTTTTATTCAACTAATTAAATAATAAGAGAATCAATAAAATGTATTAAAAACACACACAAACATTTCAAAGAACACTGTAAGAACTGGGCATTTATGGGTATTTAATAAAGGAATGCTAGAATAAAATCATTGGGTTAGATACAAAATGCTTAAGGTCCTACTCTTGAGGTTACCTTTTTCATCAAATAAATGAAACAGACCCCTAAAATAATACAAATGATCAATGAAACAAAATGTTGGGCTTTTTTTGATTAGATAAACAAAACAGACAAATCATTAGCAAGGTTAACAAAAAAGAAGAAGA
>NW_007776227.1:0-2562 GCF_000696425.1 Galeopterus variegatus | reverse complement strand
GGAGACATTACAAATACTTTGACACAAATACAATGAATTATTAGAGCCTACTATAAAAATACATGCCAACAAATATGAAAACCTAGAGGAAATGGATAAATTCCTGGACACATCCTAACTACCAAGACTGAACTAAGAAAATCTGGAAAAGTTGAACAGACCAACAACAAGCTACGAGACTGAAGCAATAATCAGCACTGTCCCAGCAAAGAAAAGCCCAGGACCGGATGGCTTTACTTTTGAATTCACCAAATCTTTAAGAGGAATTAATACTAATTTCCTTCAAACTATTCTAAAAAGTTGAAACAGAGGCTATTCTGCCAAACTCATTCTATGAGGTCAGCATCATCCTCATACCCAGACCAGAAAAAGATGTTTAAAAAAACCCTACAGGCCAATACCTTTGATGAACATAGAAGCAAAAATCTTCAAAAAAATGTTAGCAATCAGAATACAGCAACACATCAAAAAAATTATACTCTATGATCAAGTAGGATTCATCCCAGAGATGCAAGTTTGGTTCAACATACACAATTCAATAAATGTGATACACCACATCAACCAAAGCAAGGAGTAAAACCGTATGATTATTCAACATCCCTTCATGATAAAAACTCTCATTAAATTAGGAATAGAAAATGATTATCTACAAACAATAAAAGTCATATATGACAAACCCACCATCAATATCATCCAGAATGGGGAAAAACTAAAAGCTTTTCAGGAACAAGATGAGGATGCCTACTCAAGACACACCTATTTAACATAGTGGTGGAAGTGCTAGCCAGAGCAATCAGGCAAGAGAAAGAAAGTAAAGACATCTAGATTGGAAAAGATGAAATCAACCTGTCCCTTTTTGCAGATAACGTGATCCTATATATAGAAAAACCTAAAGACCCTACTAAAACACTCTTCTAGCTGATAAACAATTTCACATTTCCATTTTGCTTATTATTAGACATCACTTTCTCTGGGTTTCTAAAAGCAACCTTAGCAGAGAGTTTTCCCCATTTCCTAGGGTCTTTGTCAAGGTGTTAAACACACTTTTCGTTGGGGATCCCCGTGTCAATGAATTCTTGCTTTTGCGGGCTTACATTTTATCTTTTTGATCAAGTACTGTCAAAATCAAAACAATCACAGTGATACATGACTGCTCCTGTCAGTACATGTTACTTAATTCTTAATTTTTTTTACCTATTTTGTGCCTTTCTTTCCTTATCAGGCCCAGCACATCATAACCTATGTTATGGTAGGATTTAACTCAAATTATTAACCAACCAGCCGAGGAGAAGTGGGAACAGCTCCTGAGGTAGCATTTGTTGCCTTGTGGGAAAGAGGACTATAAGGTGTCTTATAACAGGCCGTTAGAACTAAATCTTACTGGGCAAGGGTTAACCACCTCTTCAAGTTCTGCCAATTCAGGGGCATCTGTAAGAGTCATCATCTATGTAGGCATCCTTTTAGACATGCTCATCCCATGTTTCAAGGTCCTAGGTTTTTCCAAACGGGGTCTAGATTTGAGCACAGAAGCTATGCCTTGAAGAGCATTTAGCTGTCTCTAGAGCTATGCAAATACAACCATCAAATCTTCAATTTACTGCAGTGTCTGTTCTTCCATTTCAGAAGTTAAGGATTTCCTTTTAAGCTACCAAAGGGACCCTCTGGTGCTCATATGTAGCTGTTCACACTTGTTTACACCCCTCAGTTTCTCATTATCCCTCTGCAGGGCACTATTATCATGTAGAAGCCCACTGTCTTTTTTGATGCTGCCCCTATGCTAACATCTTTCAAATGCCTGTATCATTGTCCTTGAAAAGGCATTTTATTTCATTAGAACATATTTGTAGTTCCAGATTGCAAGTGGGGAAATCATTAGTAATTAGGCTTCCATCTTGTGCCAGAGGCTCTCTATGCCTCATCTGCCACTTAGAATAGCATTTTTTCACCAGTGGGGTAGTGTTTGATCCTGTTTCCAATCTCCATCTTGACACCTATTTTTTTCCTAATTACCATTTGTGTAAGCTCAGATCCTCTGACAAAAGATGCTGAAAGGGACTTATATGTTCAAGAGATTTATTGGGAAAACGCATGTTAAGGGGAAAGGGAGAAAAAAACAGAGGAGGCAGTATGCATGTCTGACTCCTGAGAAGGACAGTAGGAAGAAAGTAGGATTAGGTAGCTATAGTCTCAGACTGTAGCACATCTCTAACAGTCACACCAATGTGCAGTTCATGAACCAAAATCATCTGTCAGAGGAGACATATTTTGCAAGAATGAACCTTCCATCTTATCAATGCCAGGATGAGGCCATGAGAAGCATGTCCTTGGCATAAATGTTGTGGTAGATTCAGAGAACAGCAGCAGAACCACCCATCAATTACTTTTCCTGCAGCAGAATATTTCTATGCTGTATTTCATGGCTGCCATAGATAGCATGAGAATTTGTGCTGGGTTTTCAGAAACCATACCAGGGGGAATATGGGATGGGAAACTGTCAATATGAAGGATCAACACTTGCAAATGCGTAGATACGTAAAGCAAAGTTATGATTTAGGTACAAAT
>NW_007776226.1:0-3591 GCF_000696425.1 Galeopterus variegatus | reverse complement strand
AAAAAAAAAAAAAAGATATTATGCATTTGTTTTCTTTTAATGACAAAACTGGGGTCTGAAGTTTACTTTTTCTTCCTGAGGAATTCAAGGTCAGGTTGGAATTTGTCAGCTTACTTTGAGTGACCACATTGCTTTCTTCCACCTGGACGTGGTGTGATGTCCTTTGGCGAAAGCCACTTGTGAGTCTGCATGGTGGCCACCACAGTGACCAGCAGCAGGAGCAGCCTCTGCCAGCACCTGTCCAGAGAGGCACTGAGCACGGCGATCACGGAGCAGCTCTGAGGTGTGAGAAGTGACGAGGTGTCAGACTGTGCACACAGCTGAGCCCTGCAGACTGCACAGAGCAGGACACGCCTCCACACATCCTGTGTAAATTGGTTTTCCAACTCAGTTTATCAGAACGTTTCTCTCATTACTGTGTGATTCTAACCATCTGAAGATGTTGGTGTCATGAAGCCATGTGCATGTTAAAGGTCTAAAGTTTCTTATTGGTGTAAAACAGAGAGAGAGGGACCCTAAAGTCTGCATGTGTCATGCCTCCTGGGAAAGTGTTGTGACATCGCTGCCCATCACTGCACTTCACTGGAAACCACAGGCACAGGCTAGGAATGGAGCCAACCTAGGTGTGACCCTGCTTTATATGATATGTGACCCAACCAGGAAAAATTTATTTCGGTTTCTCTTACCTTTGATTGTTTCCATTAAATGGGAACCCCACAGATGCTGTGTCCTCAGGGTGTCTTCATTCACCTTAAACACAAAAGTCTTGTTATTTCCTGTTACAAACTGAGCACATCCTCTACAGGGATGTAAAGAAACACAAGCAGGAGAAAACAGTCACTCTTTGTCCCACCATCCAGAGACGACGACTGTTAACTGCTGGTTGTATTCCTCATGTGGTGGTCTCTGCCCATAATTCTGATTTGTTTCCCGTAGATACCATAAGACCATTGCATTCAATTACATTTTCCGTCTTCATTGCTTAAGATGACACCAGGGACATTACTGTAGTCAATTCCTTACCATGATCTGACTCTTACAAGATCCCCCAGTTCACCACCATGTTGAGCAGCAGATCACTTGGGATTCCACAGATTGCTTTCATTTTATATGGCCAGTCCCACAAAATATGGGAGCAGAAGAGCAGGCCTGACTAGACTTTTCTACTTTCCTTAGACTAAGTTATCAGGATAGGAGCTTGTTTTTCTCAGGGTATCAGAGACTTTGGGGGTCTCAGCCATACCGTGTTCTTGTCTCCCCTCTTGCATTTGAGTCTTCCCTTTGTTGTGCTCCCCAGACCGCATCTCTCCTGAAGCTCTCTTAGCTGTATCCCGCTGCTGTGTTTACTCCAGGTGTGTTAGCATGGCGGTGAGAGGTGGGGAAGGGGGACGTTCTCTGCTGTTTTCACTACACTTCTGTCATAAACAGGCAGAGTGGACCTTGGCTTGAGGTCATGGCCTTGCACTTTCTCTCCTCGTGCCCACCCTGAGCTGCCACAGGCATGTACTAGTGCCCTCGGCCTGGGGTTGGACACCCACCTTCTGCAGATGAAAGCCTGTCCCTTGTGGAGCTCGGAGAGGTGGGTGTGGGCAGAGTTTAGGTGGTGGCCTCCTTTCTCCCCTTCACCTGTGATAAGATTCCACCAGTGCCCTCTCCTTAGTGCAGACTAAGTCTTCTCTTCTGAAGTGGAGAGGGGCTGGGTTGGGTCTGGGTGAGTCTCA
This sequence comes from Galeopterus variegatus, assembly GCF_000696425.1. Classification (NCBI taxonomy): domain Eukaryota; kingdom Metazoa; phylum Chordata; class Mammalia; order Dermoptera; family Cynocephalidae; genus Galeopterus; species Galeopterus variegatus. The sequence continues at coordinate 1,870 of NW_007776226.1, read as the reverse complement.
GCAGGGGCTTCTGTTCCCCTCTTTTGGCCAGTGACAAGGAGGGAGCTTTCTCTGGATTCTCTATGACATTTCCTGCAAAAGCCTGCTGGGGTTCCTGAAGAAAAAGCCTAAAAGATGGTGGGAAATTCCCTGCATGTGTGGTCCCCAAAGGTTTACACTCTCCCACTAGTCTGAACTCAGCTCTTTCTTATTTCAATAAGACTTTCTAGATTCATCTTCATACCAGTTTTCTCTTTAGCTGTAGGGACCACATATTACATACCATTTTTCTTCCTGAGTTTCAGAGGCAGGAGAGTAGGGTGGTTAAAAGGACAGACATTGAGCCAGAAAAGTAGCCCCTTCCCCGCAGCATTTTGTAGCTCTGTGACCACGAAGTAATAACATCTCTATACCTCTGCTTCCTCATCTATAAAATGAAAATCATGAGAGCCCCAATGTCAAAGGATTGTCACCAGGATGAGATGAGTCACATGTATAGGATTCACAACACTGCCCGCAAAGGAGCACGAGGCACTGAATACATGGCCACTGGGCCACCAGGCAGGCTGACAGGCAGAACCACAAGGAAGTGCATGCTGGTGGGGGTCTCTCCCCTCCACAGAGGATCTGAGGACTGTGCAAATGGATTGTGTGGTTTGAGCTGTAACAGGACCCCTGAGTGTGAAATGCTCAGTGTCTTCCTCTCCAGGGCAAAGGGCTTGAGCCCATCCCACATTCACCCCCTACAAGAATGACACAGAAATGCCTCAGGGGGACAGGGCAAACTTGAAGAAGCATGGACCTTTGGGTTTAAAATGTAATTTCATCTTTCAAATTATTCATACAAAACTGTGAAAAATGAGCACTACATTACAAAAATGTTGTGACAATTGTGTGCGATGTGACACACCAGCACGTCTCCTTCTGCTCAGTGATGCCTCCTGGAGTCTGAGCCATCTAAACCTCCAGGAAGTCTCTGGACATGAAAACAGCAAGTGACTGATCTGGGAAGATCCTGATGCGTGAAGGTCATCCAGGCATTTTGAAGCTGAGGGGGCGGGTGCTGGGAGGTGGCGGACACCCTGGGAACCGGGTGAGGGCTGGTGCTCATGCTCGGCAGGATGTGGTAGGGACACACCTGAGAAGGGCTTCTGTGTGACTTGTCTCGGTGCCCCTCCAGCTGTGGTACCAGCAAGCACATAAATACCCACATTCCGTCTTCAAGGTCACCATGGGACTGGGAACATCATGTTTGTCCACAGCACCTAACAGAACTTGAACATTTGATATTGTTGAGGAAAATGTGTCAGGTTGTGCTTCAAGCAGTATAAGTGGCTCGATATCACCACATATTCTTATCCAGAAATTAATATTTCAGTTTGCTCCCACTTTAACTGTCCCAAACCAACTGTAAGCAAACAAGGGCAAAGAAGAGGAATCTGTATGAACATCTGCTATATAAAGATGCAGCATTAAGGAATTCCTTTGCTCTCTCTTCAAGAGTTGAAATAGTTGGGAAGCAGCTGTGAGCCCAGATGAGTGCTTCCCACAGTGGCATCCTGCTGTGTCCCAAGAGAAAGACAGGAAAGTGAGGACTCAATGCCCAGATGTCTCAGTGAAAACAGGAGTAAGTGTTCGCTTCTTCAGATTCATGAAAGTTACTCTTGAGATTCAGGTGGAGGGGTGGGCATCACTGTCAGCCACTGATGACAGGTGTCACTGTCAAAGAAACATATATCAGATGACCCAAATCTGACTTTGGTGTCAGCATCCCAGTGTATGACTTTTTTTTCCAAAGTCTTGGCTGGATATTTTATAAGATAAAAAAACATCTTTGTCTTTTTCCCTGGAAATTGATATTTTAAACTTTACCTCCCTGAGAATGACTGTG
>NW_007776225.1:3211-3592 GCF_000696425.1 Galeopterus variegatus | reverse complement strand
GAACCCTGGTGGGAGCGCCGCCGCGCTCTCAAGCGGTGCACTCTCCAGTGCGCCACCGGGCTGGCCCTCACTTCTATTTTTAAAACTTAATTTAATTTAATTAATTTTTCTATTGACAAATAAAAATTGTATATAGTGTACAACATGATATTTGTCTGTGGAATGACTCAGTAAGCTAACATATGCATTACCTCAAATACCTATCTTTTTTTTGTGTGTGGTGAAAGCATTTAAAACTACTCTCTTAGCAGTTTTCAAGTATATAATACATTGTTGTTAGTTATAGTTACCATGCTGTACAAAAGATCTTAATTTATACCTCCTGTCCTTTGACCAACATCTCCTCATTCCTCTCACCCCCCACGGGTCTTGGTAACAACC
>NW_007776225.1:0-1877 GCF_000696425.1 Galeopterus variegatus | reverse complement strand
TCTGTTCATTGTTTCCTTCGATATGCATGAGCTTTTAAATTTGACTCAGTCCCACCTATTTTTGGTTTTTGCCTTGCTTTTCAGGTCATATCCAAAAAATCTTTGCCCAGATCATTGTCATGGAGGTTTTCCCTTATGTTTCTCCATTACTTCTTTACAGGAGTCGCTTCTGACTGTGCTCCAAAGTAAACCTTCTCACTGTAAATCCCTATTTCAGAGTCTATTCCCAGAGAACTCAGATCCCATGGAGTTATCAATGAGCCAGGCATGCCCATTCCCAAAGGGGAGTTCTCCAGTACCACACTGAGAAAAAAGGAGTTTCAGACAATCACAAAGAACACAAAGTGTGTTCTCTGGACTTTGGAGAATATAGGGACTGAGGCCTACGCATCTGGGGCTGCCCCGGATGGCTGTGCAGGGAGACAGGAGTGGGAGCGAGCTGCAGATGTGAGTCGCATGGAAACAAGACAGACTGTGGGCACCTTGAAAAGTCTTTCACTTGAGGCTGGCCTAAAGGGGTGAGATGACCCCTCCCTGGTGGACTTCCAGATGCTGGAGGCTTAACACCCAGTTCTGTTGGTTAACAGAGGAAGCAGTACTCATGTCAGAAATGTGCAGGTGGGAGACCTCACCTCCGGCATTGGGCATCTCTGAAGAATCCCCAAAAGTGCCCCTATAGGACAAAAGAGCCAGTATTTTTATTTCGGTGTCTGCCATGAATAAGGGCATTTAAAAACCCAAAGAGGACCAAAGATAGTTCCAACGATAGGCATACAGGACACTTTGACATTCTTTAGTTCTTTTACTGTCCTTCTCTGTCTCCCCACATCAGAAGAGTTAAAAGCAGAATAGTGCTTTAGGGGCAGGGAGGGGGAGGGAGAAGAATAAAAAAGTCTAGGGGAACAGTTAAAAAAAAAAAAAACAACCTCAAACCCCCAAAAACTAAAAACCAAAAAACACAAAGACTGTCAACTGCCCTCCCTTTCCCACTGTAGGCTTTCTCTCTGGTCCCCATGTGGTGGTTTGGGGAGAGAAGTTTCAAATCGGATGAGCGGTTGAAGTTTTGGTATCGTCAAATTGAACTTTTTCTTCCTGAACATGAAGCCACTTGCAAATACCCAACAATGACTGAGAAAGTTCTGGGACCTGCCTGAGATTTTATTCAGGGACAGAGAAGTATTATTTTGGTTGAGCAGGTACAGAAGAAACCCGGTGAGAAGAGACACATTTGTTTTCTTCTTGCACCCTACTGTGCCCAGCTCATTAATAAACAGGTTACACTTAGCTTCCTTTTTGTTAATTTCCTGCTGGGACCATGCTGAGGGCAGGAGGCAGTGTGGCAAATGGAAGGTTTTCTTAGAGCAGTATTTCCCCAAGTGTGTCTCATATTCTGTCTGATGTTAATGAGTGTCTTAATCCGTTTTCTGTTGCCATAACTGAATATTCGATGCTGGGTAATTTATAAAGAAAAATAATTTATTTCTTATAGTTGTGGAGGTTGGGAAGTCTGAGGGCATGGTGCCTGCATCTGGGGTGGGCCTTCTTGTGCGGCATCATAACATGGCAGAAGGCATCACATGGAGAGAGGGAAAGAGGTGTGTGTCAGCTCAGGTTCTCCCTCTTCTTATAAAGCCTCCATCCTATCCTGATGACCTTATCTAATCCTAATTACCTCCCAAAGGCCCCACCTCCAATCAAAATATGAAATTGGGGATTAATTTTTCAACACATGGTATTTGGGGGACACATTAAGACCATAATAGTGAGTATTAATAGAAAAGGCTTCTCTGTGGCCAAATAATCTGGGAACCATTTGGCTTAATAAAGTTTAATGGTATTCTTTACTGTAGGCCTTCTCAGAACCTTTAAAATAATAA
>NW_007776224.1:0-3592 GCF_000696425.1 Galeopterus variegatus | reverse complement strand
TGGTCAATGTTGATTGATTTTTGTCTTAATTATGGGTTGTACTGTCCTGCTTCTTTGCATGCTTCATAATTTTTGGTTGGATGGATGCCAGACACTTTAATTTTTACCTCATTAGGTGCTGGGTTTATTTGTATTCCTTCAAATATTCTTGAGCTTAGTTCTGGGAGTCAGTGGTTACTGAAAATGGTTTGATACTTTTGTGAAGTGCTTTCAAGATTTGTTAGGTGGGTTTGAAATGGTACTCAATGTAAGGCTAATTTTTCCCAATACTGTATTATACAGTATTACTCTCCAATAACAAGGGAAGACTTTTCTGTGTATTCTACCAAATTCTCCATGAACCAGGAGTTTTTTTCAGTCTGGTAGGTGGGAACAGTTACTATTCCCAGCTCTGGGTGAGTGCCTAGAACTGTTACCTCTAATCCATTCAGGTGATTCTGTCTTGGCCTCAAGTAATTTCCTCACACAGAAACTTCAATTAGTATTTCAGATGTGTATACTCTAGGGGTATATTATGCAGAACTTCAGAGTTTTCTCTGTAGGTTTCCCCTCTATGGTACTCTTTTCTGTTAATTCTAGTCAGCTCATTCTCTCCAGATTCTCAGCTCTAGCTCCTCAACTCAGAGAGATTGCCAGGCTTTATCTGGATTTACTTTCTGAGCATCACAGCCTGGAAACTTTTCATAGCATTAAGGTTGTGCAATTAGATGACTTACCTTGTTTAGTGATCAGTGTTCTTTATTGGCTGATGTCCAGTATCTTGAACACTGCTGTTTCAATTTTAAATTATTTCAGGCAAGAAAATAAGTATGGTTCTTAATGCTCAATCTTAGTTGGAAGTTGAAGTTCACCAATTAATAAATATTTGGTTTAAAATAAATTTTGGAGTATTGCCCGAACTTCACATAGAACAGCTACAGAGGGGAGGGGTTGTGTTGTGAATCTTTGGATGTGGGAAAATGAGATTATGGAGTTTTATGACTGAAGACATTAGGTATGATGACAGTAAAAGTTTGAAAATGTAGGAGGCAAGAAACCTAAGAAAGACTACTGTTAGACTTGTAAACAGTAAATAGTGTCTGTCATATACTATATACATGGCACTGAATAAGAAGACAAAGTCCTTTTCTTCATCAAACCTCATCTTAGTGAGGAAATAGGCAATATAACCGGAAAACTATACAATACATGGTATACGTTACAGCATAGCTTTATACTTCCCCTCTTAGAGCACTTGTTATATTATATTATAATGGGCAATTTATTCATTTCTTTCTCCAACCAGTCTGTGAGCTTTTCCAGGGTCAGTGCTTTTATCCCCATTGTCTAGCACAGTGCAGAGCATATAGCAGGTATCAGTGAGTGAATGGACGAATGGATGAGTAAATGGTGTGAATTTTCTGTATCACAATTGATTGTCAAGGGAGTTCTCTTGGATAAATGGGTCTTTTGGTTACTTTTATATCACTGTACTTATGCCTATCAACGAAAATTGCCAACATATTTATTCTTAAGCCCACTGAGAATGGTGTGTAATCATAACAATAAGTTAAGTGCTTGGTGTATGTTTTCTGGAGTTTTAATATTAATCTTCTAATGACAATTTCAAGTGTTTTTTCTTTATGTTTAAACAAGTGAACAGTAGTACTTCCTAAGTTCAAAGAAGAGAAAAGCTAATGATGTGTCCACCTGAGCATTACTCAGTACTTACTTCACAATTTGGTAAAGACAGCTTTGTGCTCTTTCAATGTAAAGCAAAAAATAAAAGGGCAGCAGCTAATCGTGTTTCATGTCCATGGCAGCAGGATCCTTGTATGTGTCTCTAGGATCTAGAACAATGCTTAGAAATGAATGAATAAATAGATGGATGCACAACACCTCACGTATCCTTCTCAAGGCTAATTCACTATTTGCAGAATGACTCTGGGAGCTGGAAAAGGAAAAGGTAAATCATTTCCTGTGATTGTATCTATATCTGATGAGGATGTTATTATTATAGTTTATAAAGACAATTCCCATTTTCCAAAAGGTATCTTCTAGAGCTGCCTGTTCAATAAGGTGGATATTTTATAACCAAAGGGATTTGAGCCGCTATAGAGAATAGACAAACAGGTTGTTTTTTAAAAGAATATCTGTGGAATAAAATATTTTAACTCAGGCCAAGCTTTCAAGCCATGATTTGATGATTTGGTACCCTGAATTACAATCAAGTTTACAAAAGAGAGGTCAGTTTGGAAACCTCTGCCAGAATAAGTTGCTTCTCTGAAGGTCCTTGTAAGCAATAAGCAGAATAGTGCAGGGACACACATGGGGGAAAAGGAGAAAAGCCATGCATAAAAGGAAACATGGTAAGGTTGTACATAAGTTATAGGGCATTAATTTCATTTTATAATTAAACATTTGGCCAAACATTTGATAAGACATCAAATGAAATTATAAAAAAGTAAAATAGCAGAAAATAATCCATTAAAGATGCCTAAAATCAGACTTGTTGAATTAGTTATTTCCTGAATCTGCTTATCTTGCATATTAAAAACAAAAAGCTGAGGGGGGAAAAACAGATTATTATATTCTAATAGCTTACCATGCAAGCTTTGTTGATTAGTTTGTAACTGCTGATAATGGCACAAAAATGTGCATTAAAGCTATGAAATATTTCATAAAACTGCTACAATGTTTTTTCCTGGTGTCAAGCTGTAAGTGCAAAAATTCACATTCAATCCAATTTGCTAGTGATTTCTTCACCCTGTATATTCCTTACAATTTTTCCTTAACTGTATCTGTCCAGCTATGTGCAGTTGAGGTAATTATCCAAAGAATCTTGTCCTTAAAAAACATTTTGATCTGTAATGTTCATACTTCTAAATGAAACTTTTTATTTTTGTCTGAATCTTCTACTGTTGAGTCAAATTCCCATTTTATTAATTTTTATGAGGACAAGGTTTTAAGTATCTAAAGTATTATTTTTTGCACTTATTAATTAGAGATGTTTTTTTAACTAGGAATTCATTTAGCAATAGAATTTAGAAAGTTTCCAATTGCACTGAAATTACATTTTAACTGTTACATTCAGGAGATCTACCTTAGGTTATTTTGGCTGTGAAATTCATAATTAGCAGATCATAATAAATTTGCAAGAATCAGTAAAGTTAAAATTTGAAATGTGGTATGCTGTGGTTGAATGTCCCCCCAAGCTCATGTTGGAATTTACCCCCCAAATATGGTGGTGGAAAATAGGGCCTTTAAGAGGTGATTGGATCTCAGGGACTTTGCCCTCGTGAATATATTGATCTATTATTCATGGAGTAATGTGTTGATGGTTAAATGGGTGGTAATGGGCATGGTTCTGAGGGCTTTATAAGGAGAGCACGTGAGAAGGTTAGCTGTCTCATGACATCCTTGTCATGTGATACCTATGTCACCATGGCACACTATTGAGAGTTCCCACCCATAGGAAGGCCTTCACAAGGTACGCCCCTGGACAGTGGACTTTCCAGCCTCCAAAACTATAAGAAACACATTTTTTTTCTTTATAAATTACCCAGTTTCAGGTATTCTAAGTGACAGAAAATGGACTAATGAAGGTAGGAGA
>NW_007776223.1:3043-3592 GCF_000696425.1 Galeopterus variegatus | reverse complement strand
TATTATTATTATTATATCTCTTCTATAAGTTTATCTATATTTCTCAAGTGAATTGTTACATTAGTATTCATAATCATTGTTTTTTATATGTAGATATTTCTATTCTTTAATACTGTGAATATTTATTTTTATCAACTTTTTTCCTTTAAGTTTTGCCAAAATTTTTCCATCTCATTAATCTTTCTATAGAACCAGCTTCTTAATTTGTTAATCATATTTAGTGGGTTTTTCACCTCTTAATTTATACCTTTAACTTTGATATTTCTTTTCTAATCTTCTGCTCTTTTTCTAGTTCTTTGTGTGGAAAGCTTAGATCATTTGTTTTCACTGTTTTGTTGTTATTGTTGGTTGCTGCTTTTCCAATAATTAATAACTGCTTTAGCTGCATTCTGAAAAGTTTGACATTTAGTGCTTTGATTATCATTCAGCTCTAAGTGTTTTTAATTTTGAATTTGCTTTATTTTCTTAAAATGTTACTTAGCAAGAAGTTATTTGATTTCAAGAAATATGGGATTGTTTTGTTAGCTATGCTTTTGTTATCAGTTGTTA
>NW_007776223.1:0-982 GCF_000696425.1 Galeopterus variegatus | reverse complement strand
TATATCTTTTGCCCATTTTTTAAATGGGTTGTTTGTTTTATTTTTGCTGAGTTTTAGGAGTTCTGTATATATTCTAGATATTAATCTCTTATCAGATATGTAATTTGCAAACATTTTCTCCCATTCTGTGGATTGCCTTTTCACTCTGTTAATAACATCTTTTGATAAAATAAATGGTTCTGAGAAAACTAGACATCCACATGCAAAAGAATGGACCTATACAAAAATTAATTCAAAATGTATCAAATGCCTAAATGTACAAGCTAAAACCATAAAACTGTGAGAAGAGAGCATATGAAATAGCTTCATGACACTGGATTTGTCAATGATTTCTTACATATGACACTAAAGGCACAGGCAACAAAAGAAAAAATAGACAAATTGTATTTCCTCAAGATCTAAAATGTTTTTGCATCTACTTCAACTCCCCTCCCTGAAACACACATCCAGAGGCCAAGTCACCTTATTCCCAAAGTGTTTCACAATGTTTTTATTTTGTTTGGTAAAATTGCTCTAAAACCCATTAACCTCCTTATCCCTTCTGTGGAAGTTCCAAGATTCCAGGGAAGGGAGCCAGNGTTTATGTTATTTTTACCTTTAGCTATTGTAATAATGTCACACACACACAAAAAAGCATGGGTGTGCAAAATATCTGTTTGAGTCCTTGCTATCATTTTTTTTGTGTATATGCCCAGAAGTGAAATCACTGGATAAAATGGTAATTCTATACTTGATTTCTGAAAAACCACCACACTGTTTTCCATAGCAGCTGTAACATTTTACATTCCCAAGGTTTCCAGTTTTTCCACATCTATGTCAACACTTGTTATTTTCTGTTTTCTTAACAATAGCCACCCTAATGGGTGTGAAGTGGTATCTCATGGTTGTTTTGATTTGCATTTCCCTAAATATCAGTGATATTGAGCATCTTTTTCATGTGCTATTGACCACTTGTATATATTTTTTGGAGAAATGTCTATAT
>NW_007776222.1:2613-3592 GCF_000696425.1 Galeopterus variegatus | reverse complement strand
ACCTGACCTCCAGCCTGTGGGGAAGGCTGTGATGTGATCGTTGGGAGTAGAGGCAGATACTGTGTGACCACTGTTGAACCCTCATCACTGGGGAAAACAGATACCATGGAGACCTGGGGCAGGGAAGGGTAAGATTGGGTACAAGGTAGGGAAGACAAATGAACAGGATTTGGTAGAGGCCTGGGGGTGGCCAAGTGTTCACCAACACATGTCTGCTCTTCCTGCTGGCCACCCTGCAGGGATCCATGCCCGGCCTCTTGCTGTCCACTGGGGCTGCACAAGCCTTTGGCCAGTAGAATGTTAGTGAACGTGGTGGAATCATTTTCCTACCTTCCTCATCTGAGTGTGGCCCCAGGGCCTAGAACAGGGAAAGTCCACAATAAGAGGAACTGGGAACCTTCATGACCATGACCATGTGTAGTACAATTCTCCTGCCAGCCCACACTGCACACTTATGTGAGAAATAAACTCCATTGTCTTCTTTTTTTGACATTTAAAGTAAGAATTTACTTTGACAGAAATTATTTTACACTTTCAATATATTTATATATTTGGTTTTTTTTTCACTGAAAGACAATTTATTATATGTATTTGTGGTATACAAAGTTGACTATCAATAGTTGTGTACAATGGGTGATGGTCAAATCAGGATAGACAGATTATTCGTCATTACAAATCATAATCATTCTTTGTGTCCATTAACCAATTTCTCATTAATTTCTCATTAATCCTCCTCTTTCTTACCTCCCCTCCCCCTTTCCACCTCTACTAACCACAGTTCTATTCTCTCCTTCTAAAACTTCAATGTATTATTGTGATTGTTGTTTCTCGCTTGCTCACACTTTTTCTTTATTGTTTACTTGTTTATTTATAAATTCAGCTCCCAGTTATGAGTGAGGACATGTGGTATTTCTTTTGTGCCTGAGTTGTTTCACTTAACATAATTTTCCCCAGGTTCATTCATGGCCCTGAGAATAGC
>NW_007776222.1:0-1425 GCF_000696425.1 Galeopterus variegatus | reverse complement strand
TAAAATTAAAAAATAAAAAATAAAGAACACGACCTGGATAAAAGTAAATAAATAAATAAATAAAAATTAAATAAAAAAATAAAACTAGCAGGAAAAGAAATCAAGAAAGCAAGCCCATTTACAACAGTCAACAAAAAATAAAATACCTAGAAATAAACTTAACGGAGGAGGTGAAACATCTCTACAATGAGAACTATAAATCTGCTGAAAGAAATTAAAGAGGACACCAAAAGATGAAAAGACATCCCTTGTTCATGGATAGGAAGAATCAACATAGCAAAAATGTCCATTCTACCCCAAAAGCACAGACAACAAAAGAAAAAATAGACAAATGGGATTATATCAAACTAAAAAGCTTCTGCACAGCAAAGGAAACAATCGACAGAGTGAGAAGACAACCCACAGAATGGGAGAAAATATTTGCCAACTGCATCCAACAAGGGATGAATTAATATCCATTGTCTTAAAGGACTAGAATGCTCAGGCTTTTGTTAAAGCGGTCAACTTGCTCTGGCTACCACACCAGACCTTGACACCCCCATGGCTCTCTTTGACAAAAGGCACAAAGTCCTTGAGTGAGGTGATAGCTTCTGTCAGGGCAGGTGCATTTGACTGCCACGTGCATTACATTGGTCGACAGTCCTGTACACTCCACCAACATTCTTCCATTCTCCAGCTCTCCTGGTGCTGGGTTTTGCTTTCCTGGTGTGGGTTTTCTAAACTACATGCCATCATTGTTTGCTGAGGGCATTTTCCCTCCATTCCTTTGCTGCACCTCCAGGTTGTTGAAGCAAATTCACTGGCACAATACATAATTATAGCCCTTGGCAATCCTCAGAGAGCATATTACCTGACCAGCATGTGTGCTGAAAACAAAAAATGAAAAAGAGCAGGTCAAGCACTATTCATGAGAAATTGTGGTTCCCTGGGACAGGCTGCTGGAATTTTCAGCCAGCAGCAGGCATTGGAGAGCAAAGACGGAGGTTCAGAGTGGGCCATGTGCCCTCTGTGCCTGGTTTTCTCCCATCTCCAGAGAGCTGCTCCTTCACAGAAGGCTCGGAGGGTTCTCTGGGTTGCTCAGAGTCTTACCTCTCACTCCTGCGAACGCCAGCAGCCTCCCAGCAAGCGGAGTGAACTGCACATGCTTACACCAGAGTCTGCTTTATAAGATGGAGAGCTCAGAGCATCAGGGTAAGCTTCTAGCTCTGAAGACGTGTCACAGGCCAACATCTGAATGAGGCCGTGCTTTTCAAAAGACTTGGTTCTGCAGACGAGACAGCAAATTTAATGAGCAGCATTATAGTTAACAGTTATCAAATGAAACAGATTTTAAAATGCAGACGGAACCTAGAACTATGTGTTATGATTTCATTTGGCTTTCATTTTTTCCTGCTAAAAACGTCTTGTCTACCAAAGAAAAACAGA
>NW_007776221.1:2952-3592 GCF_000696425.1 Galeopterus variegatus | reverse complement strand
TTTCCTTAGCGAGACTGAAATAATATTCCTTGTTATCATCATCCTGATATGAGAAATCCTTTTCGCTCACTAAAATCTTTCCTGCTGTAGTTTATATCCACTGCCACTTGTTTGGCCTTCCTTATAAACAATCTTTTGTCAAAACAGCTGAACGCTTGCTAGTTATTATTAGGGGAACCAAGGTCCCAGTTTGAACCTGAGCTGGGCCCTGACAAGCCTGAGCACGTCTGACACCTGCGTGATGCCGAGGAGCCTCCTGGGAGGGAACTTGTTCTGGAAAAGGAGACCTGAGAGGCCTGGGTTGACCAGGAAAATGATCCTGTGCTTTGGAGGAGAAGAGCGATTAATTCTGAATATCCTTTAGCCACACATGCTTTGGACTAGTATCTGAGTCCTGTGAACAGCAGTGGAATCATAAGGAAAAACTGAAAAGACCCTTTTGTTGTCTTGTGGGAAATCAGAGCACAGACAATACTCACAGAGCTTTGGGACCTGATGCTGGAACATGACAAAGAAAGGAGAAGGGCAAAGGACCTTCTTTTCTCCAGATCCTTCAGAGATTTCACTCCAGCGTGCCCTAAGGTGCCCTGCAGTAACGGGAGTGTCCAGCAGGAGCAGGCTCCTGGGGACTCATAGGACA
>NW_007776221.1:0-1269 GCF_000696425.1 Galeopterus variegatus | reverse complement strand
AGGAGCTCACAGTCCAGTAATAAAGACAGATAGAGCTCAATCCCAAGGGCTTTAATGCAAACGGGCAGGTGGGAGGGAGGGGAGAAGGAAGGATTGCTTTCAGTCATTGGCAGCGAGATAAGGAACTGTCCAGGAAAGCTTTTAGGAGGGAATGACCTTGTTGTTAAGACATGAGAGCTGGCAGGATTTCAGTAGCTGCAGGTAGAGCTTCCAGATCAAGGAAGTGGCCTATAAAGGCGGTCCCATTTTTTTCACAATATAAAAGCTCTACACTTCTGCCCTTCCATTCCTTGAGAAAGCATACAAAACGGAAGGTGAAAGGAGCTGGGCCCTGAGAACCCAGGACCACTTAAGAAGTTTTTTCTGCTTAAGATTGCCTTTGTCTCTCCTGTCTGTCTGGTAAATACCTACTTTTCAAACCCCAGCCCTAATGACACCTCCTCCAGGAAGCCCACCCTGACTTTTCCAGGCAGGATTAGTTGACCTGTCCGCTGCACTCCCACCACCTTCTGTTCTAAGAGAATTAGAGAAATTAAGAGGTAATGGGCTGCCACTATTCTGCCTGAGTTTAAATCCTGGCTCAGTCACTCCCTTTCTGAATCATCTTAAGCAAGTCATTTACCCTCTCCTGGCCTCAGTGTCACCATCTGTAAAATGACATAACAGCGGCCCCTCCCTCCTAAGGTCTCTGTGAAAATTAAACCAGTTAATGACCCTAAAGCAAGTCCCTGTCTCAGTATCTGTTCTTGTTACTTACAACCCTAGGCTGCTGTTCCTCTTTACTGGACTGTCCTTGTGACCTTGAGAACCACGAGGTCCAGGACCAGGGCCAACATCTCTGAAGCTCTCTCTGCAGTGCTTAGAGGTGTCCACAGTATAGATATTCAGTCACTATCTTCTGAAGGGGTGAACAAAACTTGATCAAGAAAACTAAAAAAAAAACAAAAAGAGTCGAGTCCAGATGCAAAGACAAAGTAAATGTAGGCAAAATGATGGGAAAGGAACAAGGAATGTGGAAGAGTGAACGGAGGGGACGAGAATGTGCTACACCTTCAGAGGAGAAAAATTCCTGTAGCCCCTGCTCCGTCCCTTAACTTGGGGACTGCGCAGTTTGATTGCAATGACCTTTTCCCTTGCTTCCCCCTCCCCGGGGCCTGGCGCTCCCTCCCCCGCGGGGCCGTCTCTCCTCTCCTCCCCCGGGAACGGCCCGGGGCGGCCGCAGCTCTGACCTCCCTCCCACGCGGGCCTGCAGCCTGCCGGCCGCGAGCG
>NW_007776220.1:2769-3592 GCF_000696425.1 Galeopterus variegatus | reverse complement strand
AAAAAAAAAAAAGAAAAAAAAAAGTTCTTGAAGGAAATTACAAGCACTGTTCCATGAAACACATGAACGATAAGAAGGCAAGACAGGCTTATTGCTGATATGGAGAGTTTTAGTGGTCTGAATAGAAGAAAAACCAGCCACAACATTCCCTTAAGCCAAAGCCTAATCCAGAGCAAGCACCTAACTCTCTTCAATTCCATGAAGGCTGAGAGAGATGAGGAAGATGTAGGAGAAAAGTCTGAAACTAGCAGAGGTTGATTCATGAGGTTTAAGGAAAGAATCCGTCCCCATAACATACACATGCAGAGTGAAGCAGCAAGTGCTGATGTAGAAGCTGTGGCAGGTTATCCAGAAGATCTAGCTAAGATCATGGAGGAAGGAGGCCACACTAAACTATAGATTTCCAGTCTAGATGAAACAGCGTTATATTGGAAGAAGACTCCATCTAGGACTTTTATAGCTTTCATAACAGAGACAGGAGAAGTCAATACCTGGGTTCAAAGCTTCAAAGGACAAGCTGACTCTTTTGTTAGGGGCTAATGCAGCTGGTGACTTTAAGTTGAAGTAACACTCATTGACCATTCTGAAAATCGTAGGACCATTCTAAGAATATTTGAATATTTTAAGACCACTTTTGAGGCCTACTACCTAGAAAAAAAAGTTTTCTTTCAAAATATTACTGCTCATTGACGATGCTCCTAGTCATCCAAGAGCTCTGATGGAGACGTGCAGGGTTAATGTTGTTTCAATGCCTGATAACACAGCATCCATTCCACAGCTCATGGATCAAGGAATAATTTTGACTTTCAAGTCTTATTAAGAA
>NW_007776220.1:0-799 GCF_000696425.1 Galeopterus variegatus | reverse complement strand
ACTGAGGGTTGCGATCCGTTGCCGGACACGGAAAAAAGACAAAAGACAGAAAAAAAAAAAAGAAAGAGAAGAATGGAAAAAGTCATAATATCACCTGGTTTCTAACAGTGAAAAAAGTATCTTGATTAGCTTTAAGTTCTTCCCTCAGGGTCACATCTTTGTCCATTTTTCCCCATGCCTTTTGATCAGCCCTTCTGGGAATTTATTCTTTCATTATTCTCCATTACCACATATGCATATGTTCCAGTTACTATGCCCTTTTTCAGATTATATTATTTTCCCTAGCCTGGTTTTTGCTTGTGAAATGTTGTGGTCCCCATCATTGTTCTCAATTTTTAATAGTCACATTTTGAATCCTCTCTCATGGTCCTATTGGTTTCTAGTTGTTTTTGTGTGTGTGTGTGCAACTAACCACACCTAAAATTCTTTTCTAGTCATATTTCTCATGCCTTCCTCTTTTGTTTGCGTTATTTTGTTTCTTTGCTTGTTTTCATTCATGCCTCCCTCTCTCAACTTAATGGAAGGCACCTTAAGTCCACCTGTAACAGGTGGAAATACCTCAGTCTTTATCTCGACCTTTGCCCCAAGTAAAGAAGTTATAGTGAGACTATGTTTCTCAAAGCCATTTTCAATCCTGTCTCCTATTGTTATGGAGTCTAGGATCAATCTTTTGTACAAATAGGCCAATTCTCATGTGAACCTAACTTTTTCTTATATCTTGCCCAATGCAGTCATAAAAAAAAACACAGACAATGAACATTTTATTTTCTAATTCTCTTACACAGGATTTTATAACTCT
>NW_007776219.1:0-3592 GCF_000696425.1 Galeopterus variegatus | reverse complement strand
CCAACAAAATATATTTTCCAGAATAAGACATCTTACCAAAGTAATAATTTACACACTAATTTAGATTAAGTTCTTTTTTCGGTAGAAATTTTTTTCACAGAATTATCTAGGTGATAAAAAATATTGTTCTCAAATAGCGATAGTATCTAGCTTGAAGAAACTTTGCATGTAAAAAGATTATAACAACAATTGTGGGGCCAACAAAAAGGATTCAAATTTTTCTCATTTTTTTTACAGGGGCCACAGCATCATTGAAAATGTCTCTAAATATATGCTAATTTGGGTGCCAGATAATTAAACTCAAACAATCCCATTGATATATATATATATATATATATATATATAAATAGTTTTTTTTAAAAAATTCCAAAGCTAATGGCTTTATTAAATATAAATTAAACGAATGTATGGATATGTGTATAGGTGTGCAATTTTGTGTAAGAAGCCTATACTTAAAACATATGCAAGTAAAAATAATTACTGTAGAAATGCAATTTATTTACAAAAAATTGATTTACGAATTGCCTTTTTTTGTTATATATCTTAATAAACATTCTCTTGAGCTTTTTCTGTGCAGCAGGTTTTATGCTGTATGCATACAAACATCTGCAACCACTGACTAAAAAACCATATTGACTAGTGACTATGTGGTTGTGATGTCCATTGACATCCCCTTGTGGAGGCTAACTGGTCAGTTCATTGTCAAACCTTACCCATTATTAGCCCTAAAAATAAGTATAATGACATCTCAGCGCATAGCCTTTTCAGTGCAAGTGACATAGTGATTTGAATTTCTCCAAGGTACTCCTTATTTTTAAAAATGTTCTGTATATTTTCTTTTAAAGAAGTGCCAGTATAAATCCCTGTGGCACTTCCTGTGGTAACAGTCTAAGAAACAACTTTAAGTTCTCAAACACTGAGAGATGTTGACAGGGTCACTTCAAAGAAGCTCAAGGGAGTTTAAAAAAAAAATGATATGGTAACTTTTGTCTAGGTTTTGAAATCATGTTAAAAATAAAATATATAGTCCTATTTTATAATGCTTATTTTGTAGATAGAACACAAAACAAAGTAAAGACAATCTGAATAACTTCACATGATTCATTGTGTTATGTAGAGTAGGTTGAAACATTATTTTCTGGGACTTTTGTGAGACTGTCTTAATAGGAAAATCAACTGATAAGAAAATTCTTTCTAAGTGTGTCCTGTGCATATTCCACAATTACTCATTAAATAAATTACACACACTGTTTAGATTCTGGAAATATGGCAAACAAAATAACGATGTTTTCTACTCTCATGGGACTTATAGAACTAATAGAGGAACACATTTTAAAATGTGTCAAGTCAAATATAAAATTACAAATTGTGTAAAGGGGGCTGAGGAAACTGTGGAAGCAAAGATTACTGCATGAGAGTGGGGTCGAACGAGGTGAGTTGGGAAGATATTTTGGGGAGATAAAAGTTAAACTGATACTCTATGAAGATTTTTTTTTTTTTTAAGTTTAGTAAGAACAAATGTGAGTGAGTGCATGTCTACAGGGTGTGGATACTAAATCTCCAGGCAGAAAAAAACAGTCTAGTTAAGCCCAAGGTAGGACCATTCTTAATGTTGACACAACTGAATGTAGGCCAACATGCATGCAAAGTAAAGTGAGTAAGAGTGGAACAACAAGATTACTAGTCTGCATTAAACAATTACCTTTAAAAATATTTTTAAATAATAAAAATATATTTTGAAGTTACCCACATGACTAAGGATGAGAAAAAAGTATAATACCCTCCAAATTGAGAAGTTATCTTGACCGAAAAATAAAGCAGACAATTCCATGTTGCAAAGCAAAAAAATTTATTAAAGGGTAACTTACATGCGGGATGATGAATTGGTCAAGTAACAATCCAGAGGTGTACAGAAAATTACCCTGCACTGCCTCCAGGTTGAGCCCAATTTTATATAGGCAGTTCACACAAAACAATGGAATAAGCTATATAAATGTTACTAACTAAAAAACAAGCTGATGCTCTGAACTCTAAATATCTTATGACAATGGTTGCTATATATGGTGGTCTAGTGATGTGGGTGGGCAGACCAGGTGTCACCACATTAGTACTTAATTATTAAGTTTCTTAATTATAGTCAGCAAGTTGTTCTTATCTATTGTAACTACCTTGCCTCTAGTTACTGTATAACACTTGTGAGCAAGTTTCACACAAGAACGTAGCAAGTAGTAAGGGCTCACGATGTAGACAGTTATGTTCACAGTCTCACATCACGTATTTACAATATCCATTACTTTTTATTTTCTTGTGCAGATTCAGATTTCTATCTAGAAACATTTTTCTTCTTCTTGAAGGACTTCTTTTAAAAATAGTCGGGCTGGCCCGGTAGCGCACTGCTACAGTGTGCCGCTTGGGAGTGCGGCAGCGCTCCCGCCGAGGTTTCGGATCCCATATACAGACCGGCTGCTCACTGGCTGAGCGAGGTGCGGGCACAACACCAAGGATTGCGATCCCATTGCCGGTCCCGGTCCGGTACGGGCGCGACACTGAGGGTTGTGATCTGTTGCCGGTCACGAAAAAAGACAAAAAGGAAAAAAATAAAATAATAAAATAAAATAAAAATAGCACAAAAGCTGGGAGAAGAGAAGTAGAAATATCAGGTTCTTATATTATACCTGAAGTGGTATGATATTATTTAAAGAAAAATGGTAATAAGTTAAAGATGTATATTATAAAACCTAAGGCAATTATAGACTCATAACATAGACAAGTGTAACTAATAATCAAGGAGATGCAGTGGATTCATAAAAATATTAAGTTTATTTGAAATGAAGTATAAGAGGCACAAAAACTAAGGTTATTGAAATAAGCAGATAGATAATACAGGGTATTTGGTTTCTGCTAATATTTTGAATTGTATTTTAAGTGAGATTACTTTTAATTTGATCTACATTAAAGGACACAAAAATATAAACAGCTATTTTTAATTATCCTTCTCTTAGCAACAAAAAAAAGACACAACAGATCAACGTGTTATGAAAGTTCCTTATGAAGCTAGAGAAATTTTCATTACAAATTTTTTACTTTTGAAACAGTTCCATTACTTTGCAGTATTAAATACTGTACCTTTCTTTATTATGGTACTTATTAAATGCCAAGTGATCTCCTATTTAGGTAAA
Source organism: Galeopterus variegatus (assembly GCF_000696425.1). Taxonomy (NCBI): domain Eukaryota; kingdom Metazoa; phylum Chordata; class Mammalia; order Dermoptera; family Cynocephalidae; genus Galeopterus; species Galeopterus variegatus. The sequence continues at coordinate 413 of NW_007776219.1, read as the reverse complement.
GTAAGGAGGAAAGGAATAAAATGTTCTCATTCTGCCCAGAAGTGATGTATACAGTAACATTTATATGGTAATCACTCAATAAATGATGACTGGATGAATGAATGAATGAATCATTCTGTTACTAACACAAGTATAAACTGAGGAAATAATATCTATGATTTCTATCATTTCTTCTGAATGTCAAAAAAATGAATCTATATTGAATTTGATAAAAGGAAACATACGCATAAAAATTAAAACATAGAACAAAATTAAAGTGAGTTTTCTCTCACTATTTCTGCTGGGAAAGAGATTGTACAAATGAAATAACTATTAAATATCCTATTAAACAAGATGAAAAGGAGATCCATAGACATGTTATTATAAAACCAGAATATCAGATACACTAATAAATACTATTTTATAATGTAAAA
>NW_007776218.1:2829-3592 GCF_000696425.1 Galeopterus variegatus | reverse complement strand
GGAGATGTCCACCTTTAATTCAGTTTTCTTTAAGGAATAAAAGTCTTTAAAATAAATAAGGGCAAGAGTCTATTGAACTTTTTCTTTTCTCAGTTTCTCTCAATGTTTTTATCCCTCTCCTCTCCTTCTTTCTCTATATCTTCCACTCACTTTTACTTTTCAAGATACTTACTTTCCTTACAGAATAAACAACTGAAATCCTCAAAGTCTGACATCTTTCCTTTACGTTTTGTAGAAAACAGACTGTAAATCATGAGGTAGTTTTACCTGAGCCACTTCTCAAAGGTGAGCAAGAGAAAAAGAAAAGATTTATAAAATGACAGGTCACTGTCACTGATTCCTGTCCATGGGGATAAAGGACCATACTATTCACATGAGATATCATTGCAAAGGCAGCAAAGATAAGATTATCCTAATCTTCAGCTGACATTCTCAGAGCTGAAGCTAAGAACCCTAAGTCAAAGCAGCATCCTCAGTCCCAGTGGTCCAAAAAATTCTCCTTCCAGCTCCTTGAATTTCTGATCCATATTCTGATCATACTCTGTTCCTCTGTTTTATTCATCCTTAGCTCCTCTGGGGGTATCCACATGCTGGACTCCTCCCAACCTTCTTCTCTTTGAATATCTTAACTAATCCCCTTCTTCTTGTCAAGCTCAATATACATCCCTTCTAGGCAATGTTCCCAGATTAATTTCACCCCTGTAAAGTCTTTTCCTATTAAGAATACTATGAGTTATTATGTATAAAAACCACACTTTTCTAT
>NW_007776218.1:0-827 GCF_000696425.1 Galeopterus variegatus | reverse complement strand
TAGTATCTTCTAGAAGCCCTTAATCCCTATCTCCACTGCACTAAAAACAAAACCAAACAAAACACTCTCTTGCAGACTCCAAGGCTCACAGTCAAAGAACAGCTGCTTCTAAAAGTTACACAGAAATAACCACGTATTAAGACATATCTCTGAATAAAGCTGCCAATGCTTCTGTGAAGCTTAAGGAGCTTTCCACTAAAAAGAAATCAGGTAATTCATTTTGAATTAAAGTTAAACACTTGGCTTAGTTCGCTTTCATTTTTCTTCTTGTAAATCTCTGACTAAATTAATTAAGCGGGTGGTTAAAACTGGCAGCCATCCTGACACAGGAGAGCATGCAGGAAGCTGGGTGTCAATGGTGCAATTAGAACAAAAGTTAGAATCTGGAAGAGCAGGACTATTTTTCTGTTTTGTTTTGTTTTTCTGCTCCTCCTCATCACCCCTTAGCATGCCTACATCTGGCTGCCAAGACCTTTCTTGTTGAATGCTTCATCCCTGAGTCCCACAGCTGGCGTTTTTTGTAGATAAAGTATGACAAGTGCATGAACAATAAAAAGGAAGCTTGGCCATTTTCCACTCACAAGCTTAACAGCATGAAGATTTGCAGCTGATCCTGCAATCAGAAGCCAGATACAGGCAGAGTGTGCAGGCCTCTAACAGCATAGACGCTGTCCATAGTGGATGTATAGGTAGTCCTGAGATTCCATCAACTCCAGAGGTGCTAAAGCAAACTGCATGTGCTAAAGTTAACCTGTTTTCTTTCTTTCCTCCCTCCCTTCCTCCTTTTCCTTCTCTTATCCTTCCTTCCTTTCTTCCTTATTTAAATG
>NW_007776217.1:2516-3592 GCF_000696425.1 Galeopterus variegatus | reverse complement strand
GAAAATCTTTCCATCTTTTTGTGTCTTCTTTAATCTCTTTCAGAAGTGGTTTGTAGTCCTCTTTGTAGAAGTCTTTCACCTCCTTGGTTAAATTGATCCATAGGTATTTTATTTTTTGCATGACCATTGTAAATGGGCTTACTTTATTTCTCTTTCTGTTAGTTCATTATTTGAGTATATAAATATAACTGATTTGGGGATATTTATTTTGTATCCTGCAACATTACTGAAGTTATTAACCAGCTCTAGGAGTTTTTTTGATAGAGTGTTTAGGTTTCTCTCTATATAGTAACATGTCATCTGCAAATAGAGATAGTTTGAATTTGTCTTTTCCAGTCTGGGTTCCCTTTGTTTCTTTCTCTTGCCTGATTGCTCCTGCTAGTACCTCCAGTACTATGTTAAATAGAAGTGGCGAGAAAGGGTGTCCTAGTCTTATTCCTGTTCTTAAGGGAAAGGCCCCCAGTTTTTCCCCATTCATAATGATACTGGGGATGGGCTTGTCATAAATGGCTTTTATTGTGTTGAGATATTTTCCTTCTATACTTAATTTGTTGAGAATCTTTATCATGAAGGGATGTTGAATTTTGTCAGATGGTTTTTCTGCATCTGGTGAGGTAATCATATAGTCTTTGTCCTTGAGTTTGTTGATGCGATGTATCACATTTATTGATTTTCATGTATTGAACCATCCTTGCATCCCTGGGATGAATCCCACTTGACCATAGTGTATAATTTTTTTTAATATGTTGCTGTATTCTGATTGCTCATATTTTGTTGAAGATTTTAGCATCTAGGCTCATCAAGGATATTGGTTGTAATTTTATTTTTCTGTTGTGTCTTTATCTGGTTTTGGTATCAGAGTTATGTCAGCCTCATAGAATGAGTTTGGGAGAATAGCTTCTGTTTCAATTGTTTGGAATAGTTTGAGGAGAACTGGTGTAAACTCCTCTTTAAAAGTTTAATAGAATTCAGCTGTAAAGCCATCTGGATCTGAACTTTTCTCTGTTGGAAGATTGCTAATTACCACTTCAATCTCCTTGCTTATTATTGGTCTGTTCAGGTTTTCTGTCTCTTCT
>NW_007776217.1:0-1724 GCF_000696425.1 Galeopterus variegatus | reverse complement strand
CTCTTATTATTTTTGTTAATCTAGCTAATGGTTTGTCTATTTTATTTATCATCTCGAAAAACCAACTTTTTGTTTTGTTGATTTTTTTTATTGTTTTTTGGGTCTCTATTTCATTTAGTTCTGCTCAGATCTTAATTTTTTCTTTCCATCTATTACCTTTAGGTTTGGATTGTTGTTTGTCAAGTTGTTTGAGGCACAGTGTTAGGTCATTTATTAGAAGTCTTTCTATTCTTTTGATATAAGCATTTATTGCAATAAATTTGCCTCTTAGTACTGCTTTTGCAGTATCCCACAGGTTTTGGTATGATGTATCTTTATTTTCATTAGTTTCTAGAAATTTTTTGATTTCCTGTGTAATTTCTTCTTGGACCCATAAGTCATTCAGGAGCCTATTATTTAGTTTCCATGTATTTGTATAGTTTCCAAAGTTTTTCTTATTATTTATTCCAATTTTAGTCCATTGTGGTCTGAAAAGATACTTGGAATGATTTCAATTTTTAAAAAATTTGCTGAGACTAGATTTGTAACCTAATATGTGGTCTATCCTGGAGAATGTTCCATGAGCTGATGAGAAAAAAGTGTATTCTTTAGTTGTTGGGTGAAATGTTTTGTCTACTTGGTCTAAGGTGTAGATTAAGTCCTGTGTCTCTTTGTTGACTTGTTACCTGGAAGATCTGTCCCATTCTGAGAAAGGGATATTCAGATCACCCACTGTTAATGTATTAGGTCGTATTTCTTTCTTTAGGTCTAAGAGTGTTTGCTTTATATATCTGGGTGCTCCAGTATTGGGTGCATATATGTTTATGATTATTATGTCTTCTATCTGGATAGGTCCCTTTATCATTTTATAGTGGCCTTCTTTGTCTTTTTTATGTTTTTTGATTTAAAGTCTTTTTTGTCCAATATAAGAATAGCTACTCCTGCTCATTTTTGGTTTCCATTTGCATGGTATATCTTTTTCCATCCCTTCACTTTTAGTCTATGTGTGTCTCTACAGGTGAGGTGGGCCTCTTGAATACAGCATATACTTAGGTCTAGCTTTTTAATACAATCAGTCAGTCTGTGTCTTTTGAAGGGGGAGTTTAATCCATTCACTGGGTATTTGGAGATATTAAATGTATGACAACAATAGCACAAAGGCTGGTAGGGGATAATGGAAGTATACTGTTGTAGGGTTCTTGCACTGCAACAACTTATCCTACTGTTGCAACTTACCCTACTGTGGTAGGGTTATGAGGTGGTATAATATCATTGAAATTAAAATGTGATCAATTAAAGATGGAAACTCTGGAGCAACCACATACAAATAAAATAGAATTACAGCTAATATGTCAATAATGGAGATAAAATGGAATTTAAAAAAACTCAATGCAACAGAAGGCAGAATAGGAAAAAAGGAATAAAGAACAAAGGAAGCATATAAACAAAATCTTCAGAAAGGAGATTTAAACTCAGTTACATCAATAATGACATTAATAGTCAATGGAAACCCCTACAATTTGATAATAAGAAGACAAACAACCTGACTAAAAAATGTGCAAAGATTTGAATAGACATTTCACTAATGAAGATATGGCTAATAAGCACATGAAAAGATGCTTGACATCATTAGTCATTAAGAAAATGCAAATTAAAATCACAATGAGGTACCATTTCCCACTAGAATGGCTATAATTAAAGAGAAAGACAATACCAATTAATGACCAGGATTTGAGGAAATGTGA
>NW_007776216.1:2731-3593 GCF_000696425.1 Galeopterus variegatus | reverse complement strand
AGGAGGAGATACTCAATTATCTGCTAACAGTGATAAAGGTAAGTGGAAGTTCCTGGATCAGGACTTGAGTATTTACTAGGAAGTCTGGGAGACCCATCCTGGAAGAGCACCTGACCAAATACAGTGTACTTGGAAATTTACACCCAGATCAGCAGTCAGCTCCCCAGAATAACTAGGGGAATTTTTAAACCAGAATGTGTCAACTTCTAGAGCTACTGTATACTCTAGGTCGGTGGTANGGAATTTTTAAACCAGAATGTGTCAACTTCTAGAGCTACTGTATACTCTAGGTCGGTGGTAGGGAGTTTTGTAAAAATACCAGTGTCCAGGCTCCAAACCAGACCAATTAGATGAGAAGCTGCAGCCCAGACACTGCCACTTTTTATGCTCCTCAGGTGACTCTAATGAGAAGCCAAGGTTGAGAACTGCTGCTCTGGGCAGACGTGGGGCAGCTGCTGATTCCCTCAACCCGTGGCCGAAATGCGCCCCAAAGAAGAGACCTGCACATAAAACATAAAACTCTGACTGTGGTTCCCTGTTGTGAGTAGGTAAAGCCATCTGCTCCACGAACAACGTAGTGGCTGATAGAACAATCCCTGGATTGCATAGAAGCAGTATTTAGCTCTATTCTCGATTCTTCCACTGAAGAGCTAAGTGACCAGTAGCTGACTGCTGTAGTCCAGTGGATTGTAATTCATATTCAGTGAATGAATAAAAGTCACTTAGCTCTCCTGGGCATTGGGTTTCTCATCTCATAAAACAAAAGGATTAGACCACACGATCTCCAAAACACCTTTAAATTCTAAAATTTGAAAACCAGTACCGATCTTCTGTAATCTGTTTCCATTCTACCAATAGAACC
>NW_007776216.1:0-965 GCF_000696425.1 Galeopterus variegatus | reverse complement strand
CATGAAATGTGAGCCACATATGCTATTTAGTATGTTTTCATAGCTGCATTTAAAAAAAAAATAAAAAGAAGTATGTTCAATTAATTTTAATAAAATATTTTATTTTGTCCAATATATTCAAAATATTATCATTTGAATGTGTACTCAATATTAACATGTTTAATGAGATATTTTGTATTTTTTTTATACTAAGTCTTTGAAATCCAGTATATATTTTACACTTATAGCACATCTCAACTTAGACATTTTGAGTGCTCAGTAGGGGCGCTTAGACATTTTGAGTGCTAAGTAGGGGCACTAGTGGCTCCCTACTAGAGATCACAGCTTTAAGAGTTCCAAGTGGTTCTCAGAGCTTCAAGTTTTAGGAGAATGCAAGATTCTTGAGGTCAGACAAGAATCTACTGTGGAGCACATCTCTACATCTGAAAGAGACCTCACATGAGTGAAAGTGCCAACAAATTCTTATTGAACTCAGAATTGAAAGAGAAAGAAGAAAACACAATGGAAAACTGTTGAACACAGATCATAGAAGTCTGAGAAAGACAGTTGTATATATGCCAGATTTAATAGCATTTAAAACTATTTCACACATCATGTTAAGTAGCTTCAGTATCATGAGCTATGGTATCAATTTGCAGGTTTCTTTTGTATGATATTGGATCATGTTAGTTTTGTTTTTTTTCCTTTTTGTCTTTTTTCGTGTCTGGCAACGGATCACAACCCTCAGTGTCGTGCCCGTACTGGACCGGGACCGGCAACGGGATCACAACTCTCGGTGTTGCTCCCACACCTCGCTCAGCCAGTGAGCGGGAACCGGTCTGTATGTGGGATCCGAACCCTCGGCAGGAGCGCCACCGCGCTCTCAAGTGGCGCACTGTAGCAGTGCGCCACTGGGCTGGCCCTGGATCATGTTAGTTTTTAATAACTTCCAGTTTTATTAATAAGAAGGAGACTGAAAGTGTTCA
>NW_007776215.1:0-3593 GCF_000696425.1 Galeopterus variegatus | reverse complement strand
AATTACATTTCAAATAAGGGTGTGTGGTAAAATGGATATCTATATCAAAAAAATAAACCTCAATGTCTACTTCATATCAAGCACAAAATTAATTTGAAAAGGATAATAAAAAATAGAGGAGGTGGAGAAAGATGAGGGACTAGAGGTGTTTAGTGTACATCTCTCATAGAAAAGGACCAGCATAACTAACAAACAGCTAAATATCAATGGGAGTGTCTGTGGGAGAGTATAGGAGTGCAACAGGAGACTGGCGAGATCTCTGTGGAGCATAAAAACCCAGGATGGCAGCATAGAGATAACAGAGAGGCACATGGCCCCAGCTGCCACATCTCTACCACTGAGATCAGTGCAGAAACAACTTTACCTTGTGGGGAGAAGATAGGAAGAAGGACCACACCAACCCCCATCCTCACCACAGAGGTCTGCAGTTCCTACAGCAGGAGGATTCCACAGCCCTTGCGAGCCCCAAGCCAAGTATGGGGAGCTGCCTAGAATGCACGTACTGCATTGCTCCAGAACAAGAGCACATACTGTGAACTCCCCAGCCCCGATCCTTATGACCCAAGTCATGAGGCAGTAGCACCATCTTGAAACCAGTGCAAGCACTTCCCTGGGGTGAGTGGCCACTGCACTCCCTCACAGGAGAAGCTGAAGCACCCTGATCCCAGTGGCTTGAACCCTGGACCAAGGGGTAGCTGTGATTCCAGTCCTGCACATCTGGAAAGCCAATTCCCCCATGTCCCTGATCACTTTGTCCCCATCAGTCTGCTTAGTTGTGTGCCCAAGCACTCAACCTGGACAAATAGCTCATGGGTCCCTACCCTACTGAACACATCCCTGCACCAGCAGAACTAAAGTACATCCATGCCTTCCTAGGGAAGTAGCCAGGTAGTCTCACCCTCAATGGTCCTGCCTAGTGGCTTTACTCACCACTGTAGAAGTGGCTGGCTGGGTCCCCTCTCTGCAGCCCTGCCTAGTGGCCTCACCTACTGCTTGAGAACAGCTGGATGGACCCTCCTTTCTGCAGGTCTGCCTAGTGTCCTCACTCACCTCCCAAGAAGTGGCTTGACAGCTCTTCCCTTGCAAGGTCCACTCCTGAAATTCCAAGGGAAGCACAAATTGCACCTTGCTCCAAGAAGTGGTGCAGTGGATGGGATTCTGGGAGACCCATTTCCAGCTAGCTGAGACAAAGCATTCCCACACGCCCAACTCAGAGCAACAACATAGTTGTCATGGCTCTGGTGTACCTGCCCTTGAATTTTAGAGCCATTGTAGGCACACACATCTGAGTGAGAAGCAGCTTGGCTGACATGTCCCTGGTGGGTCTGCCCCTGGTCAGAGAATCAGCATGGTGATATGATTGGCAAAACAGCCCCAGAATTGCAGACACAAAAGATGCTTGCACCCCCAGCCTGAAAATCAGTCCAGTGATTTTATCTTCAGTGAGCCAGCTCCAAAGATGACTGACCCACAGTGAACATGTGCACGCCAGAGAACCAACACAGCGAGCTGTGCCATTGCTACCACAAATGTCCCAACCATAGGCTGCTGAGGCACAGGTGGACATAGCAAAAGTTGATTACAGCCAAAGAAACTACACAAAGTCTACGCTATTGCACCCATCCAGAACAAAGCCATTGTACTCTACCCAATCAAAACCCAAAGACACATTTGCAGATGAAGGTTCTTCCCCAGGCAAACCACTCTATAGAATTCAAACAGGTGACTGTTGCATCAGATGCACAGATATCAACACAGGGTAAGAGAAACATGAAAAAATAAGAAAACATGATACCACCAAAGAAACAATAATGCTCCATTAACTCATCCCAAAGAACTGGAACTTGCCAGAAAAGGAATTCAAACTAATAATCTAAAGGAAACTCACTGAGATGCAAGAGAATATAGACAAACAATTCAATAAAATCAGAAAAACAATTGCAATTCATGATCTGAATGAGAAATTTAACAGAGATAGATATCATTAAAAAACCCAGAAATCTTGGAATTGAAGAATTCAAATGAAATAAAATATACATCTGAGTGTCTCTACAACAGACTAGATTAGGCAGAAGAAAGAGTTTCTGATCTTTAAGATAGCTATTTTGAAATACCCCAGGAAGACAGAAAAACCCCCCAAAGCCTACAAGATTTATGGGGTACTATTATATGAAGCATTCTGGGCATTGCAGAAGGAGAAGAAAACAAAAGCATTGAAAATATGTTTAATGAAATAATAGCTGAAAAATTCCCTAGTCTTGGGAAAGATATGAACATCCAAATTCCGGATGCTCAAAGGTCCCCAAATAGATTCAACCCAAATAGGTCATCTCCAAGACACATTGTAGTCAGACTGTCAAAAGTTAAAGACAGAATTCTAAAAACAGCAAGAGAAAAGCATCAAGTCATTTATAAGGGAATTCCTATTAGACTAACTGCAGACTTCTCAGCAGAAACACTATAGGCCAGGAGAGAATGGGATGATATACTCAAATTACTGAAAGAAAAAAAAACCCCACTAGCTAAGAATATTATACCCAGCAAAGCTCTCCTTCAGAAATGAAGGAGAAATAAAGTCTTTCTCAGACAAAAATTAAGGGAACTCATCACCACCAGTCTGGTCTAACAAGAAATGCTTAGGGGAGTCCTACATCTGCAAGAGAAAGAATAATAGCCATCATAAAAACACCTTAAAATATAATGCTGGTAGAATAGATACACAAATTAGAAAGAGAAAGATAAAGTAATCATACCTTTTCAGTACAGAAAACCATCTAACTGAAAGGATAAACAATGAGAGAGAAAGAAAGGAACAAAAGATACACAAAGCAATCAGAAAATAAGCAACGAAACAACAGGAGAAAGACCTAACATATCAAAAATAACCTTGAATGTAAACAGATATTACATGCCCCAATTAAAAGATATAAGTTGTTTGAATAGATTAAAAAATATGGTGCATTTATATGCTGCCTACAAGAATCACATCTTACCTACAAAGACACACATAGACTGAAAGTGAAGGGATGGAAAAAGATGTTCCATGCAAATGAAAAACAAAGTGAGCAGGAGTAGCTATATGTATACCAGATAAAACACATTAAATTAAAATCTGTACTAAGAGATGAGGAATGGCATTATATAATGATAAATAGATCAATACTGCAAGAGGATATACCAGTTATAAAATATATGCCAAACACCAGAACACCTAGATATATAAGGCAAATATTATCATATCTAAAAGGAGAGATAGATGACAACACAATAATGTCTGGGGACTTTAACACCCCACTCTCAGCATTGGCCAGATCATTGAGACAGAAAATAAACAAATATTGGATTTCAACAGCTCCATAGACCAGATGGACCTAACAGACATTTACAGAACATTTCATCCAACAGTTGCAGAATGCACATTCTTTTCATCATGTGGAACATTCTCCAGGATTGCTCGTAAACTGAGCCACAAACCTAGTCTCAACAAGTTAAAAAAAAATCAAAATGATATCAAGTATCTTTTCTCACCACAATGGGTAAAAAAATCAATCACGATAACAGGAGGAATTTGTGAAACTGCACAAATACATGGA
>NW_007776214.1:0-3593 GCF_000696425.1 Galeopterus variegatus | reverse complement strand
GAAGCAAAGGGAGGTGGCTTTTGAAGATAAGTAGATGTTTCTTCCTTGATGTAGGATAAGACCAACTGGAAAGGGGTAAAAGGAGAAGAATTTTGTTGCCTGGAGTCAGTATCCTTATCTGTAAATTTGGGATACTATTGCCCATCAGACAGAAGTGCTATAATTAAACAAGAAATGTATGTAAAAGTGTTTCGCACCATGCCTGGCACATAGAAGGAATTCAGTATCTATCTGATAAATGAATGGAAGAATAAAAAGATGGATGAACAAGTGAATAGATGGTAGATGGATGGATGGATGGATGAGGAGAGAGAGGAAGGGACAGATGGACAATTACTGAGTACATTCGTCAAGATCCTGTTCGAATGCAATTTCTTCCAAGAAGCCTCCCAGGATGCACTGTCCCCACTTGCACTGTCCCCAGCCCCCATGTGATTTCTTTTACTATTGCTCCAATAATAAGGAAGGAGAGGATCGATCTCTCTCTCTCTTATGCTGCTTTGGAGGACAGGCCCCTACACATTTCTGTTGTTACTTATTCATTCAATTCTGCCCTCACTGCATCTCACCTCTGCTCCCTTTCAGGGACACCGCCTCCCTTCCCCACATAGGCTCTGTGAGAACATTTACACATTGGGTTTTTAGAAGGGTCATATGCTACTAGATACAGAATTTTCAAGATGATCTGATTTCATTCCCAAACCTGAATGCACACTCAGTCTGTAACCTTGAGCAAATACACTTAACCTCACAAGGACTCCCCTCCTTTACCTGTAAAATAGCTATATCATAGTGGAAGGAAGGAGATGCATAGGTCCCCAGACTTCCTCTGGGAGGGGCACATGGGACGCTAGCAAAGGGAGCCATGGAGGAGAATAATCCCCACTTCATTGCAAAGTGGACTTGGAAGCCTGTGACCGGCTTCCCTCCTCCCTGACAGGAAGTGCAGTGATCTCATGGGACATGAGCTTGTTGTCCAGCTAGAGCTCACACTCACCGGGCTCCATGTCCACATCCTACAAGACTGCAACACCCCAGACCAGAGCAGTTCCTCTGGAGGGGCAAGAGGGGTCCAATATCCTCACGGAAGAGAAAGCAGCCATCTTGAGAGATGCCACCAGCAGCCATGTGTCTGTGAGAGTGTGTCCTCCTTTGAGACTGGGGTTCCCTTTCTCTCACTAAGTCCCATCCAGGGGACGGAGGATTTTGAAATGGGATACGACAGAGTGAGGAAATAAGCATAACTCTTTCCAACATTCTAGAAGAGCCCCTGGGTTCATTATTTGGTTTGGGTTTTGGTTCTGAACACCAACTTTCTCTGGAAAAATCCCTTGACTCAATGTTGAAACTAAAAACTTAGATACAGAAGAGATCATTATACCAATCTTTCTCCTTATGCAAGAAGATCCCCACCCCACCCTGCCCACACACACACACACACACACACTTTTCCTGCCTTCTTGTCTCCTGAATGAATCCCATCAGGAAGGGAGAAATTCCTGCCTTCCAGGCCCTCGGGGTCTCTGCTGAGAAGTTCTCCCTCTGGTTAAGACTCTACCACACAAATTAGACTTCATTATTCCAGGGCCCTCACACCCACTGGAAGCTTTCTGAGCCCTTGGGTATTTCTTGCTTCTGAATGTTGTGACAGTAAACTTATTTGAAGCCTAACATGGGTAACCTGCACTGTTAACTTGTTTCAGATGTGGTTTCTCTTCTGATCTAGATTTGGGGCTCCCTGAGGGAAGCCTCTGTTACCTGACCCATCTCTATTCCCCATTGTTTTTTTCCCAATGCCTGGCACAGAGGAGGTACTTATTCATTCTTTGAGCAAATATTTCCTGAATTCCTATGTGTAGGAAAGATGAATCTCTCACTTTCTTTGAGAAATTCTATCACATTTATTGATTGAGTGATTTTAACTTGAGGCTCATTTAAGCTAAAAATAAAAAATCTCCAAGACTACATTCCATGAGGACACTTCCAGACCCCACAGGATGACATGCACTGGCAGGTGCCTGGTGGGACAGTGGGACTTGAGAGGACACCGTGAGGAGCCAGTCCTGTTCTTTCACTGCAAAGCTCATCTGACTTCTCTGGAGGTTTGATTCTGGGCAGGAGGAGAGAATGCAGGGTTGTTTTAGTGGAAATGCAAAAACTTCAGTTTATAATCTGTCAGCAAAACACTTAACCTCCCTGGGCCGGCCCGGTGGCGCACTGAATAAGTGCGCTGCTTGAGAAGCGCTGTGGCGCTCCCGCCCGAGGGTTCAGATCCCACATACAGACCGGTTCCCGCTCACTGGCTGAGCGAGGCGTGGGAGCAACACCCAGGGTTGCAATCCCGTTGCCAGTCCCCGGTCCGGTACGGGGGCAACACTGAGGGTTGCAATCCGTTGCCGGACACGGAAAAAGACAAAAGACAAAAAAAAAACACTTAACCTCCCTGAGCCTCAGTTTCCTGGTTTTAAAAGGGGGATGAAATACTGACCTCTGAAGGATGACTGCAAGGATTAAATGAGCTAATGTGTGCCTGGTACAGAACTCTTCAAACGTGCTCAAAACCAGAAGCTGTTACTAGCCTGCTGGCTAAAGCTCAGATCAAGGAAACAGCATTGAAAGGCAGCTCCTGTTTCCCAGGAAGACACAGTTGTCTGCAGGGGCTATCACCTTGGGAGCACACTGAAGCCCCAAACATGAGGCAGGAAGGTTGTGCTGTGCCCTGTAAAACCCTCAAGGGCCCAGCTTAGTTTGCTTCTCAGAAAACTCAGGCAAAGCCATTTCACATCAAACTCATGAACCAGCCCACACCCATCTGCCTCCAAAGACAAGAGGACTCCTTGTCTTAGCAGGAAATGGACCTTCAGTTACAAGCAGGATACATGTTTTACGCATTGGTGCGTCACATTGAGACAAGAAGAGCTCTTAGGCAGGGGCAGCAAGCTGGCCCCACAGTGGGGTGGGCCGTGAGCCCCAGCATGTCTGACCATCCGCGACGTCCTCCCCTCCTTCTGAGTAAGTGCATAGGGCAGATCAGCGGTACCAACACTTCACAGGCAGGAGTGACGGCTCCCACACAGGAAGAGAAGAAAGGACTGCACTGTGCGACGTGGTTCCTGGCCAGATGTCATTTTCTGACAAATAGAAAGCAGCATGGGACATGTGCACGTGTGTGTGTGTGTGTGTGCACGTGTGTGTGTGTGTGTGTATCTAGAAGGAGAGAATGGGACTGGAGTCCCAGGTCCAGACCTGCCAGGAACCAGCCAGGATGCCTTGGCCCAGCCGATCAATCTCACTGGTCCGCATCTGAAAATACAAGTCAGACAAGACGATTTCTTTCCTTCTGTTGTTGCATATGAGCAGGATCACACAGATATGCCATGTTAACACACCTAATCAATGCAGATTTACATACACATGCTTACTCATCTGTCCAAACTCCCAATCTGAAATTTCCATGCTTTCTGGCATGGTGAAGCCACGAACTTTTTCTAGCATTTCCCACCAGAGAGAGTTTACCAAATCTGTCACAGAAGGAGGAGTGATTTTCAAAAAACCAAAAGGTGGGCCGGCCCGGTGGCGCACTGCTACAGTGC
>NW_007776213.1:0-3593 GCF_000696425.1 Galeopterus variegatus | reverse complement strand
CACTGTCCCCACAGCCATCCCTGGACAGCCAGTTGACAGGAGCAGCAATGGTGTGTATGTGCACCCTGTCCCCACTCATGAGAAACCAGGAGGACAGGCCATGGTGATGCTGTCATTTACATCTGCATTAGGATGAGTCCTGCCCTCTGCAGAGAAGCCACTGCTCGGCCAGTCTATCGCCTCACTTGCCCTGTGTCCACACCACTCTCCCAGCCTGAGCCCCAGTGATCCTCCCACCCCAAGACTCAGGTGCTGGCCCACAACACCCCCATGGTACCAACCCCCATTTCCCACCTATTTCATGGACAGGCTTTTAAACACCAAGAAAGACAGCCTGTATTTTGAAGGCATTGCCTTTCAAAAGAAAGCAGCTTTCCACGTCCACTGACTGGTTTGGCATTGGCCGAGCTACTCTCTGGAAGCAGAGACAAAACTCACATGAAACGGAGCACTGAGGAGCAGGAGTACCGACGGAATTCCTGAATAATGCCTTTGTTGTGACTGTTTCCTCAGGTGCAAAGTGCAACAGCTTGTATACATATCTGATTTATATACATGTATTTGTCATATACATATATGTGCGTATGTATATATGTATGTATATGTACATATACTTATAATATTTATGTCTTTAAACTAATATTGGGGGTGGGGGGGCTGTATCTCCAAATAAAGACAAGATTCATTTGCCTGTGAAAGTGTTTGGCTTATCTGGAAAGAATATGGTTTAAATGTTCCAATTTTAAGTGCACGTTAATTCATTCAAGTGCATTCAGCAAAGACTGTGTGTCAAGAGGACTGATTGGAGGAGCCATGAATTCACTGGTGAAAGAAAATATATATGTATCCGTTTTTTTTAATAGCTTAAATTTTAGTGGGGATGGGGGATAAATTGATGATAAGCAAAATTAAAAAGTCAAACCTATAGAATGTCAGACAGTGATAACTGCTACGGAGGGAAATAAAGCAGGAAAGAGAAATAATTATAATAAAGATGATCAGGAGGAGCTCACTGATCATGTGGCATTTGGGGACAGGCTGGGACAGGTGAGGAAATAAGTAAGGAGTACACTGTGGCTGCAACAGACAGGACCAAGGAGCAGGAAACTGGATTCTAGTTATCTGCCACTGTGTGACACAGTACCAGAAGCTTAGTGGCTCAGAATGACTCACATTCATAGTTCCACAATTCCTGTGGGTCGGGAGTCTTGGCAAGGTGTTTCCGTGTCCTCTGACTCACTCTTGCACAGGCTGTGATGTCCTCTGAGAGTCTCGTCTCGAGGCTCAACGGTGGTTGTTGGTGGGATTCAGTTCCTCGGGGGTGTTGGACTCAGGGCCTTGGCTCCCCACTGGCTCTTGCCTGGAGGCCACCCTCAGTTCCTTGTCACCTGGGTCTCTCCAGCATGGCAGTGTGCTTTATCCAAACTGGCAAGGGAGGATCCTCCAACAAGACAGGATCACATTCTTTTAAAGCCCAGTTATGGAAGTGACAGCCCTTCCCCATTGCTGTGTTCTATTTTTGGAAGTGAGTTGGAGACCACACTCAGAGGAAGAGGATCACACAAGATAGTGAGTATCAGGAGGCAGAATCTTAGGGGCCATGGTAAAGATCTGCTGAGCACGGTGAGGCAGAACACATAGGGCGCCATGGGCCATTGGAAGGAAATTGGCCTTTGCTAGGATGTAGAAGTTGATGTTACAATAATTCACATGGTGCAGCTCAGGATCCAATGAGTGCTGATGTCTCCTGGCCAGGCATCTACTTTGCAGACGCCCACATTGTCTCCCATGAGACCCTCAACTTTCTTGCCTCATGAAGGACGGTGATATTTCAGCATTCCGTGCTGCTCCCACCCCATTGCAGCCTGTCCCCATGCTGCCAGCTTTTCCCAGTCACTCCTAAGCTCCTCATGCATCACCACGTGTGTCCCGTTTTTCTCTCCACCTGTCTCTTTCCTGCTGAGACTCACCTCTTCCTCCTTTGGCCAACAGCATCACTACCATTCTCAGTATCATTAAATTATTTAGCATCTCGGTAAGTGAATCTTTTCATTCAGCTCGAAATAGGCGAGATGGCATTGCCACAAGTAAATTAAATTGCAGGGCTACTGCCTGACGTTTGAGGCATGTGCTCCCAACAGCTGAAGCAGAAAACCAATGACCATGAATATGGTTTAAATACATCAGGTAAAACTTGGCCACACGGCTGTTTTGTTGCGGGCCTTCCCAGTTCTTGGCAGAGCCCAGGACACACTCTCTCTCTACCTGATTCTCTTTTCCCCTGCCCTTTATTTCTGTGTTCATGCCCTAGATTCTCTATTATTGATCCACCTGGTCTCTCCAAGAAGCTGGATGCATTGAGCTAATCATACC
Organism: Galeopterus variegatus; assembly: GCF_000696425.1. NCBI lineage: Eukaryota > Metazoa > Chordata > Mammalia > Dermoptera > Cynocephalidae > Galeopterus > Galeopterus variegatus. The sequence continues at coordinate 1,220 of NW_007776213.1, read as the reverse complement.
GTCCAGATCAGTTTTCTCCAGGAACCAATGGATTCAGGAACCCAATCTCCCTTTCAAATGCCCTCCCAAGGGTGCCTCGCTCCCGCACCCCCATTCTTGGACAGCGTCTCCTTCCCTGGCATAAGAATAAACTAATTACTGCAAAGGTTTGGAAGAGTCCTTCAGTTCTGTACTTAGACCATGTGACCATGGTCAAGGATAGCACCTTAATCACACAAATTAAAAAGTATGGCTGGGTCGTAAAAAAGCCTCCTTAAATATTTAAACAAACCGGTGGTGAGATCTTAGGTTCTCAAAGGACTTTCAAGCCATTTGATCACGCTGGCCTTATGACAACGATTTTTGACGCAGAAAAAAAAAATTGTTATGATGCTCTTTCTTTAATGGGGGTTTTGCCATTGGTGTTGATAGAGATGTGTTCCCAGAAGGTGCTCAAAACACTTTTCCAAGATTTATTTCTCTCTTCGTGATAAAAATAAGTGCACCAATGTGTGCATTTGCCAGAAAACATAGCATATTCTCCCTCAGGTTTTGAAACCCTTGAAAACCTCTGTAACCTGCTGTTTTGTTTTCTATAGCAATTGAAGCTAAATCAGAGCTTAGAGGAGAATGAAGCTTGCAACACAAGCAAAGGAATTCCACTGCTGTGCTGCAGTTTTTTCAAATACTAGACTTTTCCCCCCAGTGTAAATGCGGCCTTTATCATAAAGTAGAACAAACATTTTTCTAAATGTGTCTCTAAGGAGCAAACCCACACGGCACATCATGGAACATTTCATCCTCCAAAGATAGGCTGAAAGCTCTAAATTACTCATTATATGGCTTATCGAGAGAAGCTCATTGTTAGCTAATTGGAGATAACACGCCTTGTTCCCTTGTGCAGATATATTGAAATTGCTGGTTATTTCTGTAGTTAATCTCTTCTGGAAAAAAAAATTCTCAGTCATAAAATTTATCTTCTTATGATAAAAAATGAAACAGCATGAAATAAATATTCAGTTTGGAGATAAGAGGATGTAGCATACTAAAGAGGAGTGTTTCCAAAAAACCTGCAACATGTCAGCTCTGCCTAATGATATGCAGCCCAGTCATCCCAGAGAAAAATGCTTTAATGAGTTGGGCTTCACAGGGCCAGAGCCAGGTGGAAGCAATGGCATACGGGATGACATTTAAGGGGGTGCCTGCTCCACTCACCCTGGTCCTGGCCCCAGCTGGACACT
>NW_007776212.1:2322-3593 GCF_000696425.1 Galeopterus variegatus | reverse complement strand
AAAGTGTTGACCCAGAATATTTGGCAGAAGAAATTTCAAAGCAGCAAAGCGTTCAGATAGCTGCTTTCACACTTACAGCAGCCTATGCTGTTATGGCAGCAAAGGCATGATATAAAGTCAGATTTATAACTGAAAGGGAGGCAGAGTATAAAGATTTGGAAAATTTACAGCCTGGCCATATGGAAGAGAATGAGAAAGCATTTTCAGGAGAAGAATCCAGGTGTACAACAGAAGGACTGGTTGCTAGAGACATTAGCTTGGCTATGAGGCAGCCAGGTGCTAGTAGCCAAGACAATAGGAGAAAAGACCCAAAGGCATTTCACAAGTCTTCCAGGCTTCCCCTCTCATCACAGCTCCAGAGGCCTTAGGAGTACCAAATTGTTCCCACAGACAGACCCAAGCATGGCCATGCGTTGCCTCAGAACAAGGCTCCCTGCCCTCTATTTACTCCAGCTGTGGCTAAATTGACCCCAGGTGTGACTAGACCCACAGTTTCAGACAACACAAGGTGGAAACCTTGGCAGTGTCCACGTTAAGTCTTCAGACTCCCAGAATGCCAGAGCTGTGCCACTCAAATGTCAAAGGATATATCGAAAAGCCTGGGGACCCAGGAAGAGATTTGCCACAGGGATGAAGTAACCACATACAGCCTTCATTAAAGCAATTCTGAGAGGAAATGTGGGGTTGGAGTTGCAGCAGAGAAAGCCCACCAAGGCCATGTCCAGCTGTGAAAGCAGGAGAGCCATGGAGACCCCAGAACTGTGGAGCTACCAGCCCACAAGACCAACCTAGGAGAGTTAAAGCATGGTCTGAGAACAGAAAAGCCATAGGATCAGAGCTGCTCAAGGACTTGGGAACCCAACCTCCACACCAGTGTGCAGAGGTCCTCAAATGTGGAGTCAAGGTACATGATTTGCCAGCTGTAAGATTTAATGCCAGCCCTGCTGGTTTTCAGGTTTTGTTAGTATCTGTTATGTCGGGTCCACTGCCGGCGGCCGACCCGTACAGCCCTAGCCTCATTTCTTCTGGTGAGCGAGCAAACGGCCCACATTCCTCTTTCCCTCCAGTCCCCTTTGGAAGGAGACCGGGAAAGAGAGCTTTGAAGAGAGGTGAGCACACCGCCAGCCCTGCAGTCCAGTTAAAGGACACTCAGATGCACCGGGGGTTCTGTCGAGCAGCAGTTACATTTATTATCACACAAGCACTGGCATCTATAGGCAGATAGGGAGGGGAGGTTTTAACATTCAGCTTAAAGGTCAAGGGCATGTATC
>NW_007776212.1:0-639 GCF_000696425.1 Galeopterus variegatus | reverse complement strand
TTTTTTTTATGACAAATTCTTGAAAGTGTGATTACTGGATCAAAGGCTTTGTGTTTTTAAGTTTTAGAAGAAATTGCCAAGTTGATTTTTGAAAGGCAGGAAAATTGGCATTTCCACCAAATATCAAATAGTAATCCTTTTATCATAGACTTCACAGCAATAGGGCTCAAGCTCTTTATTTTATTTTTTAAATCACTCTTATAACTTTGTTACTTCACTATAAATTTATTTTTTCCTCAATATTCATAAGTTTTAGTATTTTAAAAATAGATTTGGATTTGCTTCTCCGAAAGCCAAAGCATATACTCTTTGTTCATGTTTTATATATCTTTTTCTTGTCAATTTTTCATAATTCTTTGAAGATTATGTATGACTATCATCTGCTTTCAAATTACTTACTGGAAATCTGTCTCAATTGGCCAACTGAGAATGTCAGCTAGTAATTTTATTGGTGAATATTTTCTGATTCAAGAGGCTGTTTTAGGATTGCAGCTTGACATAGGCTGAGGGCTGGTGATGGGAAAAGACAAAGCAGCAACACTCTTTTTTGCTTGGGAATGGAATCATTGAGAAATTGTGAAACCTCAAATCCATGACTTCTTTTTTTTTAGTCCCAAAGACATTTGCTAAATTGCAGTA
>NW_007776211.1:2734-3593 GCF_000696425.1 Galeopterus variegatus | reverse complement strand
GAGAGAGAGAGAGAGGCAGAGGCTGTTTTGCCTTGTATGACCTTCCCTCAGAAATCATACAGCTTCATTTTTTCAACATTCTACTGGTTGGGACAGTTACACGTTCTGCCTCGGTTCAAGGGAAGGGAATACAGGCCCTGATGGAGGCATGCTAATGTCACTTTGTAAGAGCCTGTGGGATGGGACAGATATTAAGTGTGGCCACTGTTAGAAAATTCAACTTGTTAATTATATGTCAGGCACCATTAATGCTTTTCCTTATGCTTTTCTATTTAAGTTCTTTTAGATGATTAAATAGAAATCAATGACAGCAATATTTGTTTGTTCCTGTTCTTTTACATCATGTTCTCTGTCTCAATCTACACGCCCCCCCTGCTTTTTTTTTCCCTTGGGAATCCAAACCCTTAGCCTTGGTGTTATCAGCACCATATTCTAACCAAGTGAGCTAACCGGCCAGCCCTTACGTAATGTTCTCTTAAGTCTGAAAATGTAGAATGTAATTGGTCATCTTTTTTTGTGATTCAAGATGGATTTTCTTATTAATTTGTTTGTTCAACAAATATTTATCGAGCACCAACTGCCAGGCATTAAAGCTGGGTGCTGATGAGCGAAGTAATAAAGCAGACATAGTTTCCGCCCACATGAAGGTTGTGGGCTGGCTGGCGACCGAAGCAGGCATTGTGGCTGCCGTTTTATTTATGTGCCAAGTCAAGACAGATTGATCAGGCTATAAGGGACGTTCATGAGGGCCATATAGACAAGACAGTTGACCCTTCTATTTTTAAAGCTATTGAGGATATAAAAAGAGAAGTTTCTAATGTTACAGGCTCATTGCAATTTAAGATCATTTTTCTTTTAT
>NW_007776211.1:0-1880 GCF_000696425.1 Galeopterus variegatus | reverse complement strand
TAGCAAAACTTGCTCAGCTTTTTAACTTTTCCTTATGGAGTATTGTCTATTCTTTAATCATTTTAATACTTAGTATTCTTTCAGTAGGAAATCTCAAACTGTCCACAGTGTATTGAATAAATCCAAGAAGCCACGGGGGGTGAAAGGCTAACTTTTTTGCCTACAGATGCTGTATTGCTGTGAGTATACATTGCTGTCACTGGGTTTTAATGGGACACACATTGTTTACATGTATCTTAAAGTCAAGACAGTTCATTGACTCTTCTATTCTTCCTCTTTGTTATGTGGGTTCTGACAGGTGTTTCTAACCTTGCTCTAGTTTGTGCTTTGTTCTTAAATGTCTATATTCAACCCTGTCATCAGAATTAACAATTTACTGAAATAGGCTCTAGGATCCTATTTTCTTATTTTGATATTTCAAATATTTTAGCATCCTTTCTGACCTAGTATTAAATGTTTCAATTTAATGGATTTAGACAAGCCAATTCTAAAAACCCTTAGACCTAGTTTTATTCACTCACCAAATATTTATTGAGCACCTGCTACATGCCAGGTACAGTGCTAGGGATTTAATGCTCAGCAAAACAGGCACAGTCCCTGCCTTCTTGGAGTCTAGAATCTGGTAGGGAGGTAGACATTAATTGAATTATGGATTTTCCATGCTCGTTTCACAAGAAGCAGAGCTCCGTGAAGGTTATGGGTAAATAACCTGATTTTTTAGTTAAATAAACTTAATTTTAGGACAGGTTTGGATTTACAGAAAAATTAGTAGGTAGTATGGAGCATTCCCATATAACCAGCACATTTCCCCTGTTATTAATATTTTATTTACATCAGTGTGGTACATTTGTTACAATTAATGCACCAGTGCTGACACATTCTTATTAACTACTGTTCATACTTTGTTCATATTTCCTTATTTTGTCACCATGTACACTAATGTTCTTTTTCTGTTGCAAGATTCTATCTAGGATACCACATTACGTTTAGCGTCATGGCTGTTACAGTTTCTGAGACTTTCCCTGTCTTTGATGATCTTGACAGTTTTGACGCCTACTGGGCCGGGGTTTTGTAGATGTCCCTCAAATAGAATTTCTCTGATATTTTTCTATGATTAGATTTGATGTTATGGGTTTTGGGGAGGAAGACCACTGAGGCAAAGTGCCATTCTCGTCACATCAAATCAAAGGTACATACTATCAACATGAATTATCACTGCTAATGTTGACCTTGATTGCCTGCCTACGGTAGTGTTTCTCAGGTATCTCCACTGGGAAATTCTCCCTCCTCCCTGCTGTAACTTCGGAAGGAAGTCATTATGCATAGCCCACACTTCAGGGTCACAGTAGCTCCATAACTTATTTAGAATTTTTCTGAGTGAGAGATTTTGCCTTTTCTCTTCCAGAAACCCGATTTTAATAATCAGCTTTGTCATTTGCCAGCTGTATGATGTCTAGCAAGTCCCTTTACCTTGATGAGTTTGGTTTTTCCCCTGACACTCTTGTCTTTTTCCCATAATTTTTTTGAGATATGCTAGGCCAAAATGCTTTGTGCTTTATGAAATGTGACCATATTAAGGTCTTAGTAATTGTTTCTCTTAGTTCAGATTTCTTGTCCCCCAGAGAGAACCTCTCACGGAAGCCATCTAAGTGATACCTTCCCCCTGGGTATCAGGGAAAATGGAGCAGCCACCAGAGGAGAAGGAATTATGGCATGAGGTGGAGGTTGGGGGAATGGGATAGTTTCTGCCTTGGGGACAGACCCTCAAGTCCAAGTAGCAGTTCTACGTTGCTTTAAATTTCTTCTCTTCCTGCCAGGAAAGCTTCTAATCTGGGGTGACTGTGGCAGGTAAGTTTACCCAGTATAGCTGTTTGACAACT
>NW_007776210.1:1772-3594 GCF_000696425.1 Galeopterus variegatus | reverse complement strand
GGGAGCGCCGCCACACTCCCAAGCAGTGCACTGTAGCAGTGCGCCACCGGGCCGGCCCCTGACTTGGAGATATTTTCAATTTACGATGGATTTATCAGGACGTAACCTCTTCATATGTCAAAGAGCATCTATACACAGCTCAGGAGTGGAGTCCAAGACTCATGCCCAGTTCACACACAGAACAATGGGATCTCCTTCTCCAGTACTTTTCTTTCCAACTTTCTCTCACACTCTTCTTCTCTTAGGGGCCTGTGTCACAGATCCTTTGTCAAGAAAGTCAAGGTTTTTTCCTAGGAGATTTTGGTGACCAATCTGCTGCTACACTCTGTGACTAGGGCCTTCCCCTAGGGCAAAGCAGTGAGAGAACAACAGATAAGGAAAAAAAATATGGGTGTTCTCCTTTTCCATAATCTTCATACCACAGAAACTTCTTTTTGTAGCTACAAAGATGGAGTTTTTCTTGGTAGTATTAGCTTCTCATACTGCTGCACTGTGACTGAAGCCCACCCATGGGAAAACTTAGGAAAGAAAAAGGATAGAAGAAAAATAAAAAATTACTCCCAACCGCTGATTTACAGTGGCCATTCCTATGGCCAGAAACATAGCAATTAGTTTTTGCTGCTTGATGTGCTGATTTGGCTTGCCATGGGAAAAGAGAGGGGGAAAATGGTACTCTCATCTCTTATGAGTCACTTCTTTTAAGTTTGAATTCCCTCCTAAAAAACTTTTTGTTTATTTTTTTAGTTTTCTGAGATAGTTGCTTTTTGTTTTTCATTATCATTCAGAGTAAACTCTCATAGAGAGGTTGGCTAGAGTGGGCTTTCTCTCTCTTGGCTGGCAGTAAGATTCCCAAATGCTTTTAAGCCTATCTCAAGAGTACTATTTAAGGGCTGACTGGTAAACTCACTTGGTTAGAGCGTGGTGCTGATAATGGCAAGGTCACGAACTCAGATCCCCATAACGGCCAGCTGCCAAAACAAAAAGTAAAAATCATACCCCCCCCAAAAGACTATTATTTGGTGTTACTAAAATATACTTATCTCTCCTTGATGGCTTGGTGATCTTACTTGCAAAATATTGCCTTTGTGATAAGTTTATAGTTAGAGAATATTTTAAATCTTTTTTAATGGATTTTACACAAATATAGTTTATATATTTCATATTTAGTAAATTTTTTAACAGAGTTCTTTTTTAATGGAGGGTATTTTTACATTACACAATTAAATACTGAGTCCATATAAATGACCTTTTTCCTATTTGTGCCATGTATTTAAAAAATAATTTACTTCCAAATATGTATGTGCATAATTGCATATTAAGGAACTATCCATATGTAGCAAGCTAATCAGAAAATAATTTTATGAGCCATTTTATAGGTTCTTTTGGAGAGATATATTTCCTTTTAAAATACTTAACCTAAGAATCATTTCTAATAAATACTCTTTTCAATTAGAATAAGTGTATTCTTTAAAGGTATTTTTCTTTAAATGTGAGTTTGAAGAATTTAGACTTTAAGACAGAAATTACAGGTTATTTATTCATTCCAAATTTTCTTTGTTGCATAGCTAATGCAAGAGTGATGAATTTGAAATCTTGATGAATTTTAAAAATCAACTTTAGTAAAACTCTCATGCTGAGTGAAATTCTTCTTTTTCGTGAAGGACTGAAAAATAAACCCCAACCTAATAAATAAATAGCATCGTGAAAACAGTTATCTTTATTATCAGTTATAACTTTAGAGGCAGTCACCTTTCCTATAAATTATACTTTACTAAGTTTGTTATTTCCTGATTCCAAATGAAATGTAAGTGTCCCAGATGGC
>NW_007776210.1:0-400 GCF_000696425.1 Galeopterus variegatus | reverse complement strand
AGGTTTCATCTGTATGACCAATAGAATTCTACAGTAGTGAAGGCATGTCACTTCCAAAATTAAACTGTAAAAGACACTGCACCCTCTGTCTTCATTATTTTCTCTCTTTACAGTCACTTGGTTTGGATAAAACCATCCACATTATCACGAGCCCTCACGGTGGGGAACTGAAGCATTGTGCTAGTAGCCATGTTGAATGACCTTAGAAGTGGTAGTACAATAGTCTAGAATCCTGGCCAATGGCTTACTTGCAACTTAATCTTCAGACTGAGCCAAAATCACCCAGCTGACCTACTCTGAGATTCCTGATCTCAAAAACCGCCTTAGAGGGCCAGCCCAGTGGCGCACTGCTATAGTACGCCGCTTGGGAAGCGCGGTGGCGCTCCCGCCGAGGGTTCGG
>NW_007776209.1:3330-3594 GCF_000696425.1 Galeopterus variegatus | reverse complement strand
TTACTCTGGAGATTACAACATGCACCCTTGACTTATTGAAGCCTAATATAAGTTTCTTTGTGTGTGCACAAATGCTGTCATATATTTTACTTCTACATGTATTTTATACTCTGGGAAATATTTTTAAATTATTTAATATTAATCTAGGTTTATCAATGAATTTCTTCTTTCTATTACTCTTCATTTTGGCCTGAATTTTCATACTTTTAATCTGGGATTATTTTCTTATGCCTGAAGAACTTCATTCAGTATTTCTTTGAGTGA
>NW_007776209.1:2118-3208 GCF_000696425.1 Galeopterus variegatus | reverse complement strand
CTTTTAATCTGGGATTATTTTCTTATGCCTGAAGAACTTCATTCAGTATTTCTTTGAGTGAAGTTTATTAGAATTTAAATCTTTCAGTTTTTGTTTGTCTGAAAATGTATTTACTGGGTAATTTATCAAGGCCATTTTCTTTGAAAAATATAATTTTCTGTCAGGACTTTGAAGATGTTATCTGTGATGGTTAATTTTATGTGGCAACTTGACTAGGCCATGGGGTGCCCAGACATTTGGTCAAACTTTATTCCGTGCGTGTCTGTGAGGGCACTTCTTGATGAGATCAACATTTGAATTCTTAGACGGAGTACAGCAGATTGCCCTCCTTAATGTGGGTGGGACTCATCTAATCAATAGTGCAAAAAAAGCTGAATAAGAAGAAAACTTTCTTGTCTGATGTTGGGGCTGGGTCATCTGCCTTCTGCCCTCACTTACAAGTTGGTGCCTCAGCTGGAGTAGGTTGATTGGCCAGAGCACCCTGGCTCTTCTCCAGGTGGATCCCTTTCTCCAGCAGTCTAGACTGGCTTCTTTCAAGCATGACAGCTGGTTTCCAAGAGAGCAAAAATATATGCTGCCAGGGTTCGTAAAGTCTCAGCTCATAACTGGCACAGTGTGCATCACTTCTACCATATTCTCTTGGTAATATAAGTCACAAGTTCAGACAAGAGCCAAGAAGAGAGGAAACAGATTCCCTTTCTTCTTTTTTTCTTTTTTTTCTTTTTGTGTAGCTGGCCAGCACAGAAATTCCCTTCTTAAAGGGAAGAATGGCATGCAAATATAGAGGTAAGAGGAATTGTTGGTAGCCATCTGGAAAATCAATCTACCACAGTTTGGCTACCTGTATAGGAGCACATTCCTTTTTTTGGGTACAATTTACTGATACTATACTGACTTGCTTGGCTTCTGCCTAGAATTTTCCCCTTAGCAACAACTAAGTTCAATTGATTTTTATCAGGAGGTTCAGGCAAAGCATAAACATTAGGTTCAATATCAACCTAATACAGAGAAAATGTTACTTGGGCCTATTCTAATTACTTGCTCCACTTTTAATGATTATATGTCTACTTTTTTTTTTTTTTTTAACCTC
>NW_007776209.1:0-1449 GCF_000696425.1 Galeopterus variegatus | reverse complement strand
TTTTTTTTTTTTTTAACCTCTGAGCCAAACTCACATATGCCTTATTCCTGTTACCTCTTTTTGAATTTCCTGAAACTCACTGCTTTCTGGGACTTCAACATCTTGCCTTTCTTTATCCTCTGCAGGTCATTTGTCCTTGATTAGACTTCTCTTTATATCTTCAGAACATTGTCATTTTCTTAGTTCTGTCTTCCCAGTATTTTGGGAAATAATTGCTTTACTTCCAATAGGAGGGTCCTTGTTCCAGGTTCTGCTCTTATTGGTTCTAATGAAGTTAATCCCTCTATTTCTAGAATGAATTGATAGGTCCAGATATATTTTTATTTTTTTAAACGGAGTAAAACTTATTAATTTGTCCCTGGGGTACACTGGGATCCACAGGCTATAAGAGGTTTATGTGTATAAAAAGGATTAATAATTTTAATAGTTACTATTACATCTTTTGAAAATAAAAATATATTCTTGAATAGTATCAAATTTGACCAGATTTTCTTAACAACTTTGTTGCAATATTATTCTATTGGCATATGTATTTTAATTTATCACAAGCTTTCACAAGAATAGAGGAAGTAACAAATTTTTATAGCATATCTATATTTTATTCAAATCATCTTAAAAATTAATTTATTTTTCTATGTATTGCTTGAGACACTATAAGTTTCACCTAACTAATGTCTAAATGCCTAAGCAGTTGCATGAACAAATTACATAATATCAAATAAAATGCAAACATTCACCTCCAAATAGTAACAATGAACAGGTCAAATTTGATTTTTGTAATTTAGAATTTTGCTGGTTAATGAAAAAAAGCTTAAAAGAAATCAATGCATTTATTGTGCAGGTCTTTGGAAAAAAGTGTCATGCCTGTACTACTCTAATGTATAAAGAAAGATAAATATATCTTATTGGGAAACCAGGTCCTCTTTGAAAGGGCTTTGAACACTGTCAGGTTTTTAGGATAGAAAAGTCTCTGTTGGCAATGACAAAGGCTAAGAGCTGCTTAGGAGCAGATAACTTTTTTGATAGTTGGCTACATTTTAGCTGTAAGAATGAAAAAATCTTTGTTAGAATCATACATTTGTTAACTGTACCTATCTCATAAAGGCTAGATGGAAACTGTCCCTTTAAGACTTATCATACTTTTCAATTCAAAAAACTATAATAGCCAAAATATCTCTGAGATCTGCCATATCAAATTTTTGCATTCTCTGCTTTGTCTGGTTTGCCAGTTGCTCTGTGAGCCTTGGCAGTCTTCAACAGCTAAGTCAGGTTGATGAGTTGCTTTTATTTCTGATTCCAGTCCTGTTAATTCAGGTGCATGAAAAGGTCATTATGAAGATGCAAAAAGTATTTTCAGTGGATGTATGCAAATAATTACTAGTTGTTCTGTATAATTTTACTAAAAGTAAAATAAAAAATAAATTAAACATTTTCTGTTTTTTTTTTTTT
>NW_007776208.1:8945-9363 GCF_000696425.1 Galeopterus variegatus | reverse complement strand
GCCTGCATTTCTTTTCTGACCATGAATGTTATCTATTTCGTGCACACATGGTTTTACCTCACACATCTGTGTGGTTCAAAGGTGCTGTCATCATCCCATTTTAAAAATTGGGAAACTGAGGCACAGAGAAGTTAAGTAAATTCCCTGAGGGCATACAGTGAGTGGTGGGGCTGGGAGTCAAATCTGCATCCTGCAGACCCTGGAGCAAGACCAGAAGAGGATGAAGGAAGAGCGGGCAGGGGCACAGCATGGACTATAGGCCCCCAGACCCTGGCAGAATCCAGAACTGAGGAAGCACAGGCAGCCACCGTTTCACCTCAGAGTGTCATTTTGCTCCAGCCCCCTCTACACCCCTGCGTCTCACAGCCCCCAAGTTCCTTGGCCCTCTCCCCTGAGTCCCCAAGACCTGAGGTTCTTG
>NW_007776208.1:5769-6952 GCF_000696425.1 Galeopterus variegatus | reverse complement strand
CTTTCCCCCACCCCCCATCATGGGCTCCTAGACTTGGGGGTGACTCGCACCCACGGGCCTGAAATACCTTCCACCTGAAACATCCCCACCCCTGCCTTGCCTTAGTGCCAGCCCAGCCATAAAACACAAGTGGTACCTCCTGCAGGAAGGTTGTGTGCCTGTTGTGTGCCCGTTGTCCCCTATGGTCTGTGAGCTCCGCGATTTCTCCGTATCCCAGTATGATCCTCCTGCTCAGCATGCGGCAGAGTGTAATAGTGTGGAGTGAATGAATGAAATGCGATTCTAAAGTTACTTTTGGCACATTGAGAGAGGGCACCGTGGAGGAGGTGTCTGTGGAATCACAGGATTTCAGCAGGGGGAGAGGAGAGAGGACATTCCAGATGGCAGGACAGGTGAGCGGGTGAGCAAAGCCCCAGAGCGGAAAAGCGGGAGGGATCACTTGATTAGATGGTGTCTGCAGGCTTCTCCAGTGGCAAGTTACTGNTTTTTTAGTAATAAAGAACATTTGAATGGAGATCAAAGTGAAAATCATTCTATGTTTACCATATTGGCAAATATCTATGTGTTGAACGGGAGCCACAGGGCAGAGGTAGGAGGGTCAATGGGTTGTCTTTTTTGGGAAACAAATTAACATTATCTTGGGAATTTAAATATTTCCGTGCCCTAGAACCCAGAGCGGCTCTCTTAGGTTTTAAGACCTTAGGGAAGGCTTTGCACACGTCCACCAAAGACAAGCGCTTGAAAGTTCATGGCTACATTTTTTGTGATACAAAACGCTGGAAACAACCCAAAAGTCCAATCACAGAAAGAGGAAAAACTGGTTTATGCCACATCCACACGATGGAATGTCATGAAGCAATAAAACAAATGCACTATCGCTGATGCCACGATATGAGGGACTCAGAAAAATGATAACACTATTTTCATAAAACTGAAAAATCAGCAAATTAAAGCTATATATTATTTAGGGATGCACACACACATTTGAAAAACTTTTCCTACAAGATCAGGAAAAAAATAAACATACACTTCAGTATTGCAGTGGCCTCTGGTTCCTTTATTTATTTTTCACTGAGACATAATGGATTATATATATTCGTGGGGTACAGGTGACCATCGGTTTTTGTGTACAGTACACAACGATCACATCAGTGGACTTTGTGTACTCAGCGTCGTAAAGCGC
>NW_007776208.1:0-453 GCF_000696425.1 Galeopterus variegatus | reverse complement strand
AACCGGTCTGTATGTGGGATCCGAACCCTCGGGCGGGAGCGCCGCCACGCTTCCCAAGGGGCACACTATCCAGTGCGCCACCGGGCCGGCCCAAACTGTTCTGCACATTTCATATCAATAGAGTCATATGACATGTAGGTTTTTGTGGCTGACTTCTTTCACTTAGCATCATGTTCTCAAGGTTCATCCATGTAGTGCATGTCAGAATTTCTTCCATTTTTAAGGATATTTAAGGATATTCAGTTATTTGTATATACCACATGTTATCTATTCATCCATCAGTGGACATTTGGGTTGTTGCTGCTTTTTGGCTATTATGAATAGTACTGCCAAGAACATTGTGTACAAATATTTTTGCGGTCTTTGGTTTGTTTTTAAAGTAGTTCACTGTCGATTAGATAATACAGGCAGCTCATACAAAGTCCAAGATGCTGCTCCTGGGAGACCCTAGCC
>NW_007776207.1:2305-3594 GCF_000696425.1 Galeopterus variegatus | reverse complement strand
CTGTAAGCACTGTATTAATAACCATGGAAAATTAGACATATATAAGATGAATTGATATTCAACGGGGATAAGGATGGGATAGAACAAATAGGAAGAAAACCAAATCACAAAAAGTTAAGATGGGAAATGGTTGTAAGTAGTAACATTATTACCTTGCATTTGTATAGTACCCTTCCACTTTTTACTTACACTTTTCCATATAGAAAGGGTGTTATAAAAAGAGCATGAAAATTGAAGAATGTAAAGTAAAAATGGAACTCTGCATTAATGGTAAGAATTCTGAGATAATTCTTTTATCATAAGTGTTGTTCCTATACTCATTATCCTGGTTAATGGCACCACCATTCGCCTGGTAGCCCTGGGCAGAAGAATCTTTTGGAATTATCCTAGATCCATTCTTCTGCCTTACTGTCTGCATTCAATTCCAGTCTCGGGGTCCAGATCATCAACTTGATTTCTTTAGTTAGCCATCATTTATTGAGTGCCTTGTATGTGCCTAGTATAATGATATAAACAAATATTGCCACCCTTGTGGAACTTAAATTTTCTTATGCACCATATTTCTCTGATTCTAAGATAAGATTTCTGAAAACTAAACTAAAACTTAATAGTGAGTTGTGATGTGGTTGTCACAGCCTATATATATGTGAACTTAGCAAAGCTCATAGAAAGTATCTGTTCAACTGCCACCTCAGCTGAGTTATTTGCATGTGGAAGCCTCATATGCAATTGAATTTTAACTTATATTTGGATCCCTGGTTGTTATCAAAAATATTAAAAATAGCTAACAAACACATGAAAAGGTACTTAACATCATGAGTCATTAGGGAAATGCAAATTAAAGACACAATGAGATACCACTTCACATCCAGAAGCATGGATATAATAAAAAAAAAAATCAAGTATTGATGAGGATGTCGAGAAACTGGAACCCTCATATGTTGCTAGTGAGAATGTAAAATGGTGCAAGCACTGTGGAAAAGTTTGCCTAGTCCTGAAAAAATTAAACATAGAATTACCATATGACTCCCACAATACCACTCCTAGTTATATACCTGAAAGAACTGAAAACAGGTATTCAAGTACAAGTACATGCATGTTCATGGTGGCACTACTCACAATAGCCGAAAAGTGGAAACAGTCCAAATGTCCATCAGTGGATGAATGGATAGAAAAATTGTGGTACATACATACAATGGAATATTATTCAGCCGTGAAAAGGAAAGAAGATCTGATACATCCTACAATGTGGATGAACCTCCAAAACATGCTGAGTGAGAGAAGCCAGA
>NW_007776207.1:0-1000 GCF_000696425.1 Galeopterus variegatus | reverse complement strand
AGTACATCAATATATCCTAGTCAGGAGTCATGAGTGGTGTTGTCCTTTGTAACTGAGTCATGGAGCACTGGTAGCAGAGTCACAACTTGCCTGCAATGGGTGGATCCAGAACCAATATTCAGAGCAGTGACTAAGAACTTTGTGGAGCAGAATCTCCTGCTGTTACCTTGTAGAGAAGGGCCCAGGCAGGCTGTAGCTGAGAACGTGCTGGACTGGGTCCTCTGTTCTAACTACTGCACTGCCACCAGTGTGATCATACTTGCAGGAGTACTCTCCCACTGTCATCTGCCAAGTCTCAAAGAAGTCCCAGAACTCAGTGGCACAGTGAGCTCATGTTTCCACACTTTGCAGGCCCAGCACNAGAAGTCCCAGAACTCAGTGGCACAGTGAGCTCATGTTTCCACACTTTGCAGGCCCAGCACCGGACCACCCCATACCTATTCCATCTCTTCTTGGAGTGCGGCTGGACAAAGCTGTCTGCTTACTTCCTATGGGCAGATAATCTGAGTGCCTTACAAGCATGATTTATACTTCTCATTCAAGGTAATTTTTCTCTATTTCTCTTGTTGGAGAGAAAAAATAAACACATTTAATATCCAGCAGTGAATATCTCTATGCATTAATAAAAACATCAAAACTTTGAATAACCAAATTCAGAAGAAACCTCAATATTCTTTGATATCCCTTGAGATTGTAATATCAATCCTAGAGGAGGCCAAGTTCACCAGCATGGGTTATAAAAAGCAGGGTTCTTGTGATACTCTGCTTAACTGTCAGAGACCTAAAGTGATGGAGAAGATATTTGCATAACAGCTTCTGTTTACTCATAAAATTAAAATAAATATAGTTTCCAAAGTTTGAATCTTGGCCAGGTTTGAATAGTGGCTATTTTCCTTGGTGTTGTATTTAAGCTGAATATCTTTAGGAAGGGTATATACTCTCCGGGTAGGCCACAGAGAGCACAGGCCTTGTTGCCTTTTATCTTACTGAGGTCAGTTTA
>NW_007776206.1:1782-3594 GCF_000696425.1 Galeopterus variegatus | reverse complement strand
CGAATTTAACAATAGGGCAAGCCAGAGTTTTGAAGCTTAATGGCTCAAATAATGAAAGTTTAGGGGATTAACCCAAAGTTTGTGTGAATGTATATATGTATACAAATAGATAGTATAGGTGCATAAAGAGATGACAGATGAGAGAGACAGAAAGACAGAGTAATGAGATTATTTCATAGAAAGAGTCTACAAAGTTTGATAAAAGGTGCCAAAAATTTGTGACACCCTCATAAAATTCTGAACACAAAATTAACCAAAGATACACACTGCTATGCTATAAAATAAGAATTTGGTTAGAATATTTTGCAATCCAGAGTAGTCTTTAAAATATTATAGCAGAATTCTGGTTCACAAACATTTTGCAAGATAGATAATATGTCCAGTTTCTTTTCTCACACACTCAAATCTTGCCTACTTATTTATTTCTTTGTGTTAGAGTTGTATTTCCTGATACAATTTGTCACTTATAACTATACATATGACCTTTTCTGAATCATAAAATCTCCTCTCAATTTATTTTCTTCTAGATTAGTCGTAAATTATTTTTTTTTCTTGGACTACTTTTAGTACTACTAAATTCTAGGTATTGTACATCATTGACATTTAGACAAGTTAGATTTCATAATGTGTGTATTAGCTTTTAGCCTAGAAAATATTGAAACTGTTTCAATTTTTTTAATATTTTTTCCCAGCCCGAATGTAATTTTCCTTTCACTCATTTCTCACTCCCTAAGGTAAAGAAACCCATGCACATGCTGGCATTTTAAATGAACAGGCAAATGTTCAAACTACTTAGACATTTTTCTGATGCCACAAATACTTTATGGCCCAACCAGCTGCTGGTTTCCATTGAAATTAATTCTTGCTAATAGAGAAGTTCAATTCTTCAAGTCCTCCTACCACATAGGATAGTTTTAGGACCAATCCTTGAAACTGGTCCATAGCACAATAGATGGCAGTTTCAGGAAACATTACTGTGTTTTCCTGTTTTGGGATACTCACTTTCAAGTGCATTTAGCCATGTGGGAACACAGCTAGTAATACACATGCTTTCTTCATAGAAAAAAAATGAATTTTAGTCTTTATTTCCCCACTTTCAACTCCATCATGATAATTAATAGGGATGTAGTTACATGTGTACTAGATTCTCTACTTCTATGATTTTATAACAGTCATAAAAAGTAAAAAATAATCAGGCACTATCTATGATTCCTATGAACATACATTTTACTTTAGTCTTCTTTCTACACTCTTCAATACAACCTACTAAGGGAAATTCAGGGAGAAAGTTAATTATATATAATAATTCTGAACTTTATATGAGCATCAAGCTTTTTAGAGCATCTAAAGGAATAGATGTGGCAACTGAGTCTTAGTGGACAGAAACACACAGTTTTCATTTCCTAACCTTGGTCTTTGGGCAAGTAACTTAACTTCCCTGAACATCAGGTTTTTCAGGTATGGAAAGAGAATATTTAAGAATCTCTGTTTTATGATAATTTTTGGCCAAAGTCTGGGAAGACTCCATTCTTCTTTTCAAGTCCTAAATTAATGATTACTACTTTTTATGAGGCAGTGAATGAAAAGTTAATAGATATCTACAGATTTTTCTTCAACTAAGTCCTTTTTATTTTCCATTCAAGATAACATTAGTAAGCGAAAGCACTCACATTGGATTTTAAGCTGTCTTTGCTAAAGTTTCCACTCTCTAAATATTTTATTTGTTATTATAAGTACCCTGTCCCCCATTTTAAGAAGGCAGACAAAAATAATGTCTGTTTACAATCAATTTCTGTGAACAAAGTTGGTTGC
>NW_007776206.1:0-729 GCF_000696425.1 Galeopterus variegatus | reverse complement strand
TAAGAAGGCAGACAAAAATAATGTCTGTTTACAATCAATTTCTGTGAACAAAGTTGGTTGCTACTTCCCCTGAGACAGATCTGCCCACCTTCTTTTAACCTAAGATCATTGACAGTGATGAGATCCAATCACACAAAGTTTACTTTTTAATTCGAGTAACTGAGAAGCAGACTCCTAGTTTTCAATCAAAATATTACAAAGTGACAAACTAAAATGTTCATGAATATAGTGGAAGATATAGAGATGACTAAATATTTCATTATTTCGACATCTTGTTAAAATCTATAAAATTTATATTAAGAAAAATAGAAAAGCAAGCCTTCCAGTACTATGCTCTTCTAGTGGCCAAAAAATATCACAAGGCAAATAATCAACAAAGCACTGTAGTCTGTGATGCAGAATTGTCTGAGTCTCCTAGCACACCCCAATAAAAGTTATGAAGAGGAGCCAATAAAATAAAGAGGCCTTCACAGTGCCTAGCATTTAACTAGCACTTCATAAATATTAGCTCCCTCCCACAGAGAAAGGAAAAAAGCATTAGATTACACTTGGGTTAAATGCAGGCCATGTCCACATAGATATTTTGATCATTTTCATTTTTAAAATATGGGTTATTTTTAATAGATTCTTAAGCAAACCTCTACTTAAAATATATATATATAGGGGCTGGCCCGGTGGCGCACTGGATAAGTGCGCCGCTTGGGAAGCTCGGCGGCGCTCCCGCCCGAG
>NW_007776205.1:0-3594 GCF_000696425.1 Galeopterus variegatus | reverse complement strand
TTTACTTATTAAGATATAAAATTTTACATCAGGCAATGAGAGAATAAACTGTGAAGGTAAAGTCATTCAAAAGTTGTAAAAGACAATCCATCTTGACTTCTGCCTCCAGGAAAATGAAGTAGACATACTTTTTTCTTCTCCCTAATTATAGCTAAAAGTGCTGAACATTATATTTAAAATAAATATAAAAGACTTTGAAAGATGGAGAGTAGAAGGGACTGGCTAGGGTCCTGGGACCTGGGTTTTCTTCTTTCCCAAATTAAGTATTGTAGAAACTGGAAACCCACAAATGCCAATGCACGCAGACTAAACAAATCCCCCCAAAATCTGTTCTCTCTAGCCAAAGGACCAGGAAAATGGCATCCTAGCAGGAAAACTTTTAGATAATATTTGCTCTATTCCAGCCAAAAACCACAGAAAAAAACTGCAGTTCCATCTCCAAATCCCCACCCCTACCCCCTGCCACAAAGGCCTACACTTCCGGCCTCACTGTGCTGTAATGAGGTGCCCCCACCCCACTGGTGTGGTTTCAGTGAGGGCAGAGTGGAGAGTGGGACTTTCACCCCTACCCTGCAGTGTCAGTCAAGACCACGTGGGATGACTGGATTCTGCCTCCCTCTCCTGCTGGGTGCACTGTCAGAGAACGCAAAGTAGAGAGCCAGGGCTTTTCCACTACTAAGTTGTAATGAGGCCACCCCTGCAGTGTCAATGATGACTACATGGGGTGTCATGAGGAACCCTTGTCCTTGGGTGTCAACATAAGAGCCAAAATGTCAAGTTTAATTGAATTCATCATAGCAAGAACCAGGAAGATCTCCACAGAATGAATAAAGGCAATAAAAAAGAAGCCAACACTGAGATGATATAGATATTAGAATAATGTAACAAATATTTTAAAGCAGCTCTCATAAATATGCTTCAATGAGCAATTACAAACACACTCGAAACAAATAAAAAAGTAAAAAGTCTCAAAAAAGAAAAAAAAATCTGAGAATGACTGGGGCACAGGACCAGGCTGTCTGCTCTCAACACCGCTATTCAACCTAGTAGCAGAAGTTTTAGCCACTAAAATAAGGGAAGAAAAGGAAGTAAAAAGCATACAGATTGGAAAAGAAGAAACAAAACTGTCCCTATTTGTCCATGACATAATTACATAGAAAATCCCAAGTATTCTAGCAAGAGCAAAACAAAACAAGACAAAACCCTCCTAAAACTAATAAACGAATTCAGGAAAGTTGCAGGATTAAAAAAAAACCAACATAAAAATGAATGATATTTCTCTATATTAGCAAGAAACATGTGAAAACCAAAATTAACAAGACATAAATGATTGCTAAAAACAGAAAGAAAAAATACATACTTAGATGTAAATCTAACAAAACATTCAAAGAACTTGTATGTTGAAAACTACAAAATTGTGATGAAAGAAATAAAAAACCTAAATAAATAGACATTCCATGTTCATGGACCAGAAGACTCAATATAGTAAAGATGTCAATTTTCCCCAAATTGATATAGAGGTTAAAGACAATTCTTATCATATTAGCAGTAAGTTTTGTAGCTGTAGAAAGATTATTCTAAAATCTATATAGAAAGAAAAAGAAACTAGAATGGCTAAAACAACTTTGAAAAAGAAGAATAAACTGTGAGAAATTCACTCTACATGACTGTAGGACTTATTATCTAGGTACAGTAATTAAGACTGTACTGACACAGAGGTCAATAGAACAGAATGAAGTACCCAGAAATACCTGTGCAGACCCACAGCCAGCTCATGTACGACACAGGTAAAGGAGAAGGTTCGTCTTCTGTGTGAGTGGCGCTGGTATAACTGCGTATCCTCAGCCTAAACCTCTCTGCTCACAGAAAAATTAGTGAAGAATAAACTATAGACATCATGTTAATGTACGACTCAAACAGACTGGCAGTTTTTTAAAAAATTAAACATACAAAAGTCTTCAAAAAGTTTATGGAAAGATTTGTATTATCTTTAAATTCTACTTTTCCATGAGCTTTTTGAAACACCCTCTTACATAACCATATGACCCAGCAATTGCACTCCAGGGTATTTATCCCAGAGAAATGAAAATGTGTGTTTATACAAAAACCTGTACACGATTACGGATACTGACTTTGCTTGTTTTAGCCCCAAACTGTAATCAACCAAAATATCTGTCAATTAATAAATGGTTAAACAAACTGATACATCGGTACTGTGGAATAACTCTTCAGGAATGAAAAAGGATAAACTACTAATGCACTAAACAACTTCCATGGATCTCAAGCTGCGTGAATAAAGCTATACCGATCACATACTGTGTGATTCCATTCATATGCTTTTATTGAAATGAGAAAACCATACAGATGGAAAACAGGTTTCCAGGAGTTCGAGATGGTGTGGTGGTGCGGAGCGTGGGTGTAACTATAAAGGGGCATCATGAGGGAAGTGGGAAGTCTTCGTGTTGATGTAATTATTCTGCATCTTATCGTGGTGGTGGTTACCCAAATCTAGATGGGTAGATGAGTGTCTTGGGGGACTGGAAACAGAAATGGGTGAGATTCTCAGAATGGCAAGGGGAATTTTTCTAGGAATCTGATCTATTTTTCTCACCAAGATATTAATTTAGCCAACAAATATTTATTAAATGCCAGTTACCAAAATAGCTGGTGGGGTACAGAGATAATTAAAATATATTTTGCCTTCAAATAGTTCACAATCACATGCATAATCTCCAGTGCAATGTGATTGCCTGGATATCAACAAAAATGGCCAGAGTGAAGAGCAGGCAGCCTGGGGAGAGGTATTGCTATTCCTCACCTGGGAGGAACCTGGAGAGGTTGACAGTCGACAATAGCCTTTTAAAAGCAAACACAAAAGCAGAATCATTCTTCTAAATGATATGCTAGGTCATGGTAAGACTGTTTAGGAAGCCACGATGTTCAATTTGATGACCAGTATTCTTTGTATTTTAGAGAAGAAAAATTTCCTTCTTATTGTTCAGCTATAAGGTAACATAGAATATTAAATATAATAAAATATTAAAAAATTTTAACTCTGAAGTAGATATTGCTATAGAGTGAATATTTGTGTCCCCCAAAATTCATATGTTGACCTAATTCCTAATATGATGGTATTGGAGATGTGACCTTTGGGAGGTGATTAGGTCATGAGGGTGGAGTCCTGGTGAATGGGATTACTGTCCATATAAAATAGGCCCTACAGGGCTGCCTTGCCTCCTTGTGTGAGGACACAGTGAAATGATGGCAGTCTATAAATCAGGAAGCAGGCACTTACTAGACACTGAGTCTGCTAGCTCCTTGATCTTGGACTTCTTAGCCTCCAGAATGGTGTGAAATAGATTTCTGCTGTTTATGATCCATCTAGTCTATGGCTTTCTGTTATAGCAGCCCAAACAGACTAAGGCAAGAATGCCATTATTTTCAGTGATCATAAAATATTTCATAATGTTGATACTTCATAACAACACAAATTAATGTCCTATTTTTTTTTTTCCTTTTTTGAGACCGGCCGCACTGCGCTCAGCCAGTGAGCGCACCGGCCATCCCTATATAGGATCCGAACCCGCGGTCCTA
>NW_007776204.1:2388-3594 GCF_000696425.1 Galeopterus variegatus | reverse complement strand
GAACCCTCGGCGGGAGCGCCGCCATGCTCCCAAGCGGTGCACTGTAGCAGTGCGCCACTGGCCTGGCCCTTGTGGAACCTTTCCATGAACTTTTTGAAGACTCCTCACATTACATAGCAAACTTCTCTTAAAACACTGGAAGGTCTGGCAATGCTGGGGCTGCTTTCTTGAATTCTCTTATGGCTACAGTCAGGTTGGTCAGGTGGAGCAGGGTCATTACTGCCATCTTTTGATGTAGTCACCCAACTTGGCTCGACTCATTCACTTGTTCACCTACATAAGCCCTGTAATCAATCACGTTTGTTACTGCTAACTTAGGACACAAGCAGGGAAGATACTTGTAGATCATAAACAAACCTTTGAGNGCGATCCCGTTGCCGGTCCCGGTCCGGTACGGGTGCGACACTGAGGGTTGCGATCTGTTGCAGGACATGAAAAAAGACAAAAAGGGGGGAAAAAATGTAAGAGCTTAAAATCAGAAGGGTGAGGGCCAGCCCATGGCTCACCTCTGATTTCTGCATCTGTGTAGAGAGACTACACTGAGAGTGTGGTGCTGATAACACCAATGCCACTGGTTCGGCTCCCTATATAGGGATGGCCAGTTAGCTGTCATGGGAGAGTGTGGTGCTGACAGCACCAAGTCAAGGGTTAAGATCCCCTTACTGGTCATCTTAAAAAAAAAAAAAATCAGAAGGGTGAGAAAAACCAACACAGAAAGCAAATGAATATGAATTAACGTTAAGAAATAGAGTAAACATCTCACTAGTTGGATATGTCTGATAATTTGTCTTTTAGTCAGAGACCTTACAGTTACAGAATTTATGTTCTTATTTTATTCATAAAATGTAAATAACGAGCTATATCAGATCTATTCCAAAAGGCAGGTTTTGGAACATGCCACAAAGTAGGGAAACAATCAACCCAGTCTCTAGTGATTTCCAAGTATTCATCCAGTGCTGTTGGGCAGTGTTCTTAGCAATTACTCTGAGTACTGCAGGCTCCAGAAGGGATTCTCCTGAATGGAGAGAGAATTAAACAAGCAAAATACCATATTAACATTATATGCATTCCAGTACATTCTAATTTTTAAGCAACAGTCAATCATTATTAATGAAGACACTTGATTAGCAGGAACCTTCCTATTGTAAATATGTGGATGACAACCAAAGAGTTTACTCTAGCTATTTGCCTGCTTAAGATTGGAGT
>NW_007776204.1:0-934 GCF_000696425.1 Galeopterus variegatus | reverse complement strand
TTTTTATCACATAGTTGTACAAAGCTAGTTCTGTGAAATCCTTAAACAGAATATTTATTAATTCATCAAATATTCATTAAAGTGTTAAATACCATGTTAAACATTTGAGGAACTGCAATGAGCAAAACATCATGGTTCCTGATGTCATGGGACCAATCCACAGTTTACTGAGGAAAGATGTTAATAGGTGTTTTGCTCCAAAAGCTTTTTGTAGACAAATAAATTTGTGAAATAATGGATTTGATAGATTTCTTTACCATAGGACACTTCAAAGCCTATTTGTATTAATACATACCGTGGGTATCTGAGAAAAGGTTATGGTATGTGTTGTTTTCCAGACTTATCACAGCATCCTTCACATAAAGAACAATTCCTAGGTCCAGTGCCATACAGAACACTTCAGTGAAATCCTGTGACCCTGGAAGGCCCAGTGTCTGTGGCACTGATACAGATACGGAGTATGTAATGGAAGTGGAATCCTGCTGCACCTCCCTAGTGAGCACTGGGATCTGTGATAAGCAATGACAGACTTGAGTCAAAGATCTAGTGTCCAGGGATACAGATCAGCCTGGGTTGTGTGTGGAGGCCCTGGAAAAGGTGTGAATTTGGACATGGAGTGGGTCCCTGGATGTGTCTCTGGCCTCTCCACCTGGGAGGTGGTTACGGAAGTCCTCCAGGGATTCTGAGGCCATCTTGGAGCATTTGGTGTGAGATTGTGGTGTTAATGGGGATCATATGCCAGTCTCTCTACACAGATGGCTGAATGTTATTTGAGGGACACCCAATCTTTGGCTAGGTGCATAGAATAAGGTTATTTGCTGATAAATACCTTCTGTCTATGTGTTGCCCACTTTTATCAGGATAGAGTTGGGAAAAGGAAAATATAGGCATTTTCATGGGCTAGCTAAGCCCAGTTACCCCAGTTTTTTTTTTT
>NW_007776203.1:2794-3594 GCF_000696425.1 Galeopterus variegatus | reverse complement strand
TTTGCCTAACTTTCTTAAAACAGTGTCATAATAAGCAAATGCTGTCATTCTTTGGCCTTCCAGAAAGCTAACAAGCAGAATGCCTTGACCATGCTACAAAATTGCTGCCATGCCCTTTTTCTCTTGACTGGTCTGCTTTTGATTTGACTGGACCACTTCCACCTCTTGGTAGCCATTGTTTTGATTGTGCTTTGTCTTCAGAATTGTACTAGTAAAGCTGTGTTTGATGTCATGTCCCAATTCTTCAAAGAAATGCTTCAGAATATTGATACCACTTACTTAAGGTTTCCATTGAAAGTTCTTGTCTTGTGTGTATCTGATCTGGGTGCAACAGTTTTGGCACCCATTGAGTAGAAAATTTGCTCAACTTTAATTTTTCAGTTAGAATTGTGTAAGCTGAACAAGTTGAGATGTCTATGGTGTTGGTTATTGTTTCTGCTAGTAATCATCAGTCCTCTTCAATTAGGGCATGAAAAAGATAAACTTCTTCACAAATTGATGTGGATGGTCTGCCACAGTGGGCTTCATCTTCAATACAATCTAGTCCCTTCTTAAAATGGATTATCTATTTGAAAATTGCTGAGTCTTTGGGGCATTGTCCCTATAAACTTTTCATAAAGAAACAGTGATTTCACCCTTCTTTCATCCAAGCATCACCTTAAATTTGATGTTTATTGTTGCTTCAATTTTAGCAGAATTCATGTTGCTCTGATAGGAACTCTTTTCAATCTGATGTAGTATCCTTATTAGTGCCTCAAACTAGGTCCTGTTCAGACATGTTATAACAAGTTAGTACAAGT
>NW_007776203.1:0-2189 GCF_000696425.1 Galeopterus variegatus | reverse complement strand
AGAAAGTACAGATCATTCCCATACCTTCCCCCACCCTCATACACAGTTTCTCCTATTATTTACATGTTACATTAGTGTGGTGTATTTCTTACTATTTTGATTCAATATCGCTATATTATTACTATCTTAATTACCTTAGGTTTCCCTCTTTGTATTGTACACTTCTATGGTTTTGCCACATGCATAATGTCATGTATTCACCATTACAGTGTCATATGGAATCGTTTTCCTGTTCTAAAAATCCTCTGGGTTTCTCCTGTTCATTTCTCCCTGCCTCCTTCCCTCACACTCTGAACATTCTCTGAAATCCTGGTAACTACGGTAGCTTTTTCTCTTTTTTTTCTTCATCATTTGTTGTGTTGGAAACTTTCAAAATCATCTCTTCTAGGTAACTGAAATTATACAATAAATTGCTATTAATTATAGTCACCCTATGGTGCTATAGGACACTAGATCTTACTCCTTCTCTCTGGCTGTGCTTATGTATTCGACAACCAACCTCTCACTCTGCCCTCTCCCTCCTCGCCCTTCTAGCCTCTGGTAACCACCATTCCACTCTACACTTCTGTATGATTAACTTTCTTACCTTCCACACAAGAGTGAGAACATGTGTCATTTCTCTTTCTGTTTCTGGAGTACTTCACTTACCATAACGTCCTCAAAGCACATCTGTATTGCCAAGAATGACAGGATTTCACTCTTTTTTTATGGCTGCATAGTATCCTACTATGTATGTGTGATACAAATACATACACACACACACACACACATATATATGTACATATATATATATATAAAACAAAATGTTCGGTACAACCAGTGGACAACAATAAAATATGGAAATATTCAATTGCAATACAAGATGAGAATGCAAGCATAAATATATAAGCAGTGAATAATGCAAGACCTATTACAGTTTCTTTTGGATTGAAATGTCCCCTCACTAATACCTTCAGATGATAACTCTCTGTTATGTGCACCCACATGCTCCAAATCAGTATGAAAATCATCAGGTCAGAATCTAGCCAGTGTTTAAAACTGAACAACCCCTAGCAGGTAATCAATTTGTTGAGAATTGAGAGTAAATCATAAGTGATGATTAAGAGCCATTATGAATCTAGGAACAATAAATCATTTTTAATCCAATTTCTTTATTTTGAAGGCCAAGTAATGTCATGATTAGGGGCAAAGAATTCAGAATTTCTGTTTTCATGTGCCACTGTCATCCTTAAGTTCCTCAATTCTCAAATCATTATATCACCAAAACTATTCAAGCAATCAAACACTTATACTTTTTAGTTTTCTTAAGTCATGCTCAAAATTAATATTGAATCCATAACAACTTGTGTGAATATTGTGAATTATTTAATAATTTTTTGATGCTTTTCAAGAACAAAAAAAATATTTGGAATTTATTATTTCTTTATATTTATTGGTCTTCAGAAAATTAAAGCAAGAAAACTCTCAGATTGTTGGTGGGAAAAAAATAATTTTCACAAATTATACCTACATTCCCACATACCCACAATAAATACAACATGCAGTGAATACTCATTTATGTAAGTGTACCTTTTCCCACAACTAGGCTATAAAAGAAGGAAGAAAAAAATTAAAAATGGGTCAGGCCTAATATTAAAATTTGGGAAGTTTTTCAAGAGTTAAAAAAAAAACCTCAGATTTCTTTTGAATGCCATTTGTTGTTGTTTTTCAACTTCACCTTTTCTGGAGGTGTTTAGCTTTGGTACCAAGTGGAAGTTGGAACTAAGCTATGGTGTAGTGAAAGGAATGTTAGGCTTAGAATTTAGTTTACTATAGTAACCATTTTACTATCTACATGCATCTTGTAACATCATGTTGTATACCTTAAATATATACAATAACATATAAAAAAGAAAAGAAAAGAAATGGATTTGGAGTCTGATTCTGCAGATTACTACCTGTGTGATCTGAAAGAAGCTCCTCAATTCTGGGCTGTAGTTTTTTTTCATAAATGGGAAGAATAGTTTTCTCACATGATTTCTGAAAATACTAAAATAAAAGTATATTATAAATTATAAAGTGCCATGCAGTATTGAATTATTCATGATAAGATTTATTAAATATTATTAAGATTTATATGATGCCTTAGCCTGTTATATTGTGCCTTCCATAAAACACTAGGACACCGAAAATACTGCCAAGTTTTTTGC
>NW_007776202.1:0-3595 GCF_000696425.1 Galeopterus variegatus | reverse complement strand
CCAACTGATAAGGAACATTTTGCTTCCATCTGGCGAGGACAGAAGTATACCTTCACTCAGGACTTTCACAAATCTAATTTTCTCTTGATAATAATCTAGTCTGCTAGGACCTTGATTATCTCCACATTTTATGGAACACCATGATGATTCATTACATAAATCACAGTAAGCTGATTAATCCTGGTAATCAGGAAAAAGCAACTTCTAGATGAGTTAGAATAGTGATTCACAAAGTGTGGTCCCTGAACCAGCAGCACTGACACCTGGGAACATGTTAAAAATTCTCCAGCCTCAGCCCCATCCAAAACGTACTGAATCAGAAACTCAGGGTGGGTATCAATTTGTGTTGCTACACACCCTCAGTGCAGTTTTATGAGCACCAAAGTTTGAGAATCATTGTCTTAGAAAATCATATGTGTGAGAAGGTGGGAAATAAATCTCACAAAAACCTAGGATCTGGCACCTCGGTGAAGTTTTCGGAGTCTAATCTTCTGGACCATCTCTTCCGAAGTAAAAGGACAAGTTGCTACATCAGAGAAGTGGGGTGTTGCTTATAACAGAAATACCTGAATTTGGGTAATTTGTAGTGGAACAATATTTATTACTTACAGTTTCAGAGGCTGGCAAGTCCAAAGTGCAGGGAACACATCTGGTGAGGTGACTACAGCAATGTAAGATGTCATATGGTGAGAATGGCGGAGCGGAGAGAAACTAATCTCATCACTCTCTTTTTAAAGCCACCAGAACCACTTCCTTTATTCCAAGAATGGATCGATCCATTCATGAGGGTGCCGTCCTCACAGTCCAATCACCTCCCCCAGGCCCCACCTTTCAATTATCACAATAGGACTTCCCACCCTCTGCGGGCTGTTTCTAATACATGGACTTTGGGGGGCACAATTCAATCCAAGGCATTCTACCCCGGTCCCCAAAGTTTGTGTCCTCACAGGTAAATATGTCCATTCCATCCCCAAAGTCTCAACTTGTTTCAACTCATAAGTCCGAAGTCTCAAGGTCCCATCTGTGAAATCAAAACAAGTTATCTACTTCCAAGATACAATGGTGGGACAAACATAGGGTACATATTCTTATTCAAAAAGGGAAAAATAGGCCAAAAGAAAGGTGTCACAGGTCCCAAATAAGTCTGAACCCAGCAGGGCAGGCACTGAATCTTAAAGCTGGTGAATCATATACCTTGACTCCATGTTCAATGTTCTCTGCACACTAGTGTCAGGGTTGGGTCCCCAAGTACTTGGGCAGCTTTGCTTCTAAGGCTTTCCTGGTCTCTGGTCATGCTTAGCTCTTACAGGCTGGTGCTGCCCACTGGTAACTTTATAGGCCTGGGTCTCCATGGTGGTCCTGCTTTCGCAGCTCCACTAAGGCATGGCACTGGTGGGGTTTTTCTGCAGCAACTTCAATCCCACATTTCTTCTGCTTGGCATTACTCTGGTGAAGACTATGCAGTGACTCTGTCCCTGTGACAGATCTCTTCCATACAACCTTCAAAATCAGGGTGGAGGCCCCAAAGCCTTCACAGCTCTGGCATTCTGAGAGCCTTCCAACACCACCACATGAATGCTGCTAAAGCTACGGCTTGTATCTTTCAAAGCTGTGGGTCCAGCCACACCTGAGGACAATTTAACCACAGCTGCAGCAGCCAAAGCCACTGGGATGCTGGTGCGGGGAGCAGCTTCCTGAAGTGGCCCCGGGCAGCGAGCCCATGGAGGGTGCCTCAGGCCTGTTCCCCAAGACCACTCTGTCTCCCTAGGGCTTTCGGCCTATGATAGGAGGGGAAGCCTCGAAGATTTCTGCAATGTCTTCAGTCTTTTTTCCCTTCTCTTGATAATCTCTGTCTTCTGTACTAATCTGCTTAGCAAAGGTCGCTGGGCTGCACTGCTGGTTTCCTCTGTTGCGCTGACTCTCTCACTCTTTCTGAGGCCATTTGCCTTAATAAAAAAATGCAGTGCTGTGTGCTCCTCCTCGGATTTTTAAGGTAAATAATGCCATGTTTCAGTGTGTTGCTTTCACCCATTTACTGAGTAACTTGCAAGGCCAGCAAAATAGAGCGGAGCTCAAGGCCCTGCCACTTGGATTTTATAACCAGCAGTTCCAACAGTGGTCCAAGTTTCTGTAACAGACTGGGATGCTCTATGGTGTTTCTGACATGCTCGAGTAGAATTCTAGAACAGATCCTGAGGGTTCTGGAGGAAAGCCATATGCTTTTCTACAAATAATCACTGCCTCTTTAGAGACAGCCCCTGGTTTGTTTTTGAGCTCAGGTAAAAATGATGCCTGGCCATCGGATACCTGAATTGCTCAGTACAAACTGAGTGCTATCAGATCCACCAAGCCCTAAATGAATATGGACAGCATTATTTTATCAATTAGTGAAAGCAGGGTATATGAAATTAGATTTATCAGATCTTGAAAATACAAGTAATTTGCATGAGCTGGTAGCTGAGACTTGCATGACTCGGACTTCTGCTTGTTGCTGTCATCCCTCAACCCACACCTGGCATCTTGCGGGGAGTTCTGAGCAAAGCCATGCCCTCTTCTGCAAACAACTGCTGCTCCTTGAGAAGCAGCTCCTAGCTTGCTTCCTCTGATCAACTGGTAGAAGAAAAACCGGAACCTGCTTTACAGGTTGGTTTGCATGATATGTTAGGAGGAGATTGGTGTGCAGGAGGAAGCCATTGCCCCCACCCCAGCCCACGTTTGCAGGAGTGGCAGTGAGAGCCAGCTCCTCAGTGGGGAGGCAATATCTGGGTTCTTGCTAAGTGGTGGCACAGCAGTTCCAGTAGCAGAAATGGCAGTGCCTCTTGCAGAATCACAGAGAATGTGTGTGGGCTCCTCAGTGGGAGTGCAGGCTTCTGGGTTTCTGCTCAGTGGCAGAAGTGGCTGGAGGCAGCAGCGATGGTGGTAAAAGCTCAACGCCTCTCCCTTTCACTCTTCAACCGTTCCCACATCATTGCAACCAGTTCCCTGGATTAGAGCCCCTGTTTGAAACACCTAGAGTGGTTTCTGTTTTCCTGAATAAACATTGACTGATATGCCTGCCCTCTCCCTTTCACTCTTCAACCGTTCCCACATCATTGCAACCAGTTCCCTGGATTAGAGCCTCTGTTTGAAACACCTAGAGTGGTTTCTGTTTTCCTGAATAAACATTGACTGATATACCTGTTAATGTTCTTTCATCTAAATCTTACAACTAATGTTCTTTCATCTAAATCTTACAACAATACTGCAAGAAACATTAGGATCCCCATTTTACAACAAGGAAGCAGAGATTTAGAGATGTTAAGTAACTCGCCCCAAAGTATTGAACCTCATGAGAGAATCCATGAAGAAACACTAGTCTGAAGCTGGCTTGCTTCTAGTTTTATATAGAGTTTGAAACCACAATGTAGCATTTTTTGTGTGTCTAATAATATCCAGTAATATCTAGGGAAGAGGAAGGGAGCTACTGGTGGTATTGCAACAGTTTTCTGTCGATGTGTGGTAGTTGCAGGGTGCCCTGTAAACCTGTTACCACCTCTTTTAAAGATACCTATAAAAAGCAATCTTACAGAGAAACAACTAGGTATTATTATTTAGT
>NW_007776201.1:2387-3595 GCF_000696425.1 Galeopterus variegatus | reverse complement strand
CCACCTATGTTCCTTTTCTCTAACTTTTTGGCCTGGAGATAGAACCCCAGCCCAGTGTTAATTTCCTAAGGAAGAATGCCTCTCTCTTGAGGATTCCTGGAAATTAACCCCTTCAGGGTTTCTCACTGCTGAGAAGAAATGGGCTTTGAGTAATCCTTTGCATCTCTGTCACCTGGGGGAGGAGAGGTGACAAAGAGAGTGCAACACTCTGGATGGTCTTCCAGAAGAAACAATGTTCGATAATCAAAATCACTAAAGTGGCTCGACATAAAGGAGCCCCATTCCAGGCCTTTCCTAAGGACCCAGAGGAAAAACCCTTAATCTGTTTCCTTCAACATGGGATTTCCATCAGCCCACCAATGAAGAAGCTATGGATGTCTTCAGAGTTTCTCAGTTAAAACCCACAGTCCTGAGGTTTCCTGGTGGGTGTTGGAGCCTTGGGTACTAGACTCGGTGCTCCACAGAGTGAAGCACCTCAAAGGGTAGGATGCCACACATGGCGAGTGCATCCCGGGATAGTGCACCCTGGGATGTGGCTTGTTCTCCTCTGGGGACAGTGCCTGGGGCCTCTCGGGAGACCACTTTTCATTGGCCCATTTACACTTCATGTAGAACACTGGGTAGCGGGTTGGGCTGGTGCATAGGATTTCTTCCTATTTTTTTTTCAGTGGCTAAATCTTTATCAATCTCAATAGCGTGTACATGACTCTGTCCAATGTAGTAACTTAATAAATGCTTCTAATTAGTAGTATTAAGAATTTTACTGGTGATATAAAAACCAAGAGATAAACGGATGGATATATTCATAAATTCTCACTCTTCTGGATTACTGGATTTTTCAGTTAGGCCTCTAATATCTATTTCAACCATTTAATACAGTATTGCACTAAAGAATGTTTCGTTATCTATTGCTGATTCAAACTGAATATGGAAATATGCTGAGTGGAGGCCCTGAATTGCACTGCAGACCTGAAGGAGCAAAGTGTGGAGATGGAGACCTCAGACTGCTCTTTAATTAGATGAGGTTTTGGGTAAACTGTGGATCCACCAATTTCCTTTCTCTTGCCGCTCTGCCTCTGCCTCTGCCTCTGAGTACAGCAAAGGCAGAGGACTCAGAACTCTTCTGTGCTCTTGGTGACTTCTAAGAAGCCCTGAAAGAAAAATCTTCCCTTCCAGGAGGTCTTTACTCAGGCTGACGACCAGGAAAC
>NW_007776201.1:0-1387 GCF_000696425.1 Galeopterus variegatus | reverse complement strand
GGCTTTGAGTAATCCTTTGCATCTCTGTCACCTGGGGGAGGAGAGGTGACAAAGAGAGTGCAACACTCTGGATGGTCTTCCAGAAGAAACAATGTTCGATAATCAAAATCACTAAAGTGGCTCGACATAAAGGAGCCCCATTCCAGGCCTTTCCTAAGGACCCAGAGGAAAAACCCTTAATCTGTTTCCTTCAACATGGGATTTCCATCAGCCCACCAATGAAGAAGCTATGGATGTCTTCAGAGTTTCTCAGTTAAAACCCACAGTCCTGAGGTTTCCTGGTGGGTGTTGGAGCCTTGGGTACTAGACTCGGTGCTCCACAGAGTGAAGCACCTCAAAGGGTAGGATGCCACACATGGCGAGTGCATCCCGGGATAGTGCATCCTGGGATGTGGCTTGTTCTCCTCTGGGGACAGTGCCTGGGGCCTCTCAGGAGACCACTTTTCATTGGCCCATTTACACTTCATGTAGAACACTGGGTAGCGGGTTGGGCTGGTGCATAGGATTTCTTCCTATTTTTTTTTCAGTGGCTAAATCTTTATCAATCTCAATAGCGTGTACATGACTCTGTCCAATGTAGTAACTTAATAAACGCTTCTAATTAGTAGTATTAAGAATTTTACTGGTGATATAAAAACCAAGAGATAAACGGATGGATATATTCATAAATTCTCACTCTTCTGGATTACTGGATTTTTCAGTTAGGCCTCTAATATCTATTTCAACCATTTAATACAGTATTGCACTAAAGAATGTTTCGTTATCTATTGCTGATTCAAACTGAATATGGAAATATGCTGAGTGGAGGCCCTGAATTGCACTGCAGACCTGAAGGAGCAAAGTGTGGAGATGGAGACCTCAGACTGCTCTTTAATTAGATGAGGTTTTGGGTAAACTGTGGATCCACCAATTTCCTTTCTCTTGCCGCTCTGCCTCTGCCTCTGCCTCTGAGTACAGCAAAGGCAGAGGACTCAGAACTCTTCTGTGCTCTTGGTGACTTCTAAGAAGCCCTGAAAGAAAAATCTTCCCTTCCAGGAGGTCTTTACTCAGGCTGACGACCAGGAAACACTGGGGGATCTGTGAGCAATGCCACCTAGGTGAGTGGGGGCTGAGGAAGGAAATTCCAACCATGGTGGCTTTTGAGGGTAATGGAACAGCTTTCCTAGTGAAGCTTTTCTAGACTTAACACAAAATGTGTACCAAACCATATGAAACACTAATGAAACATCCACAGGCCAGCACTGTAAATTAAAAATAGAACGGAGAGCCCCGCAGCTGCTGTGCTGAGCTGCCAGCAGGGTGGTTGGGCAGCAGGAGGCACAAGGACGTCCATCTGCTGGGAGGGCTGGGAGGGGACAGGCTGGGCTTCTTCTTCGAGGCTGGCAGC